>NW_022630997.1:56752288-56956601 GCF_010015895.1 Lontra canadensis | reverse complement strand
CCCCCCCCCCCCTCACGATTTGGGATCTCTTCTGATTCGGCTAAAGCATATTTTCCTGGGGTTGTTGCCACCCTTTTAGTATTTTATTGTTCCTTCATATACTCTTATCTGGACAAAATGACAAGGCGGAAAAATTCACCAGAAAAAAAAAGAACAAGAGGCAGTACCAAAGGCTAGGGACCTAATCAATACAGACATTGGTAATATGTCAGATCTAGAGTTCAGAATGACGATTCTCAAGGTTCTAGCTGGGCTCGAAAAAGGCATGGAAAATATTAGAGAAACCCTCTCAGAAGATATAAAAGCCCTTTCTGGAGAAATAAAAGAACTAAAATCGAATCAAGTTGAAATAAAAAAAGCTATTAATGAGGTGCAATCAAAAATGGAGGCTCTCACTGCTAGGATAAATGAGGCAGAAGAAAGAATTAGCGATATAGAAGACCAAATGACAGAGAATAAAGAAGCTGAGCAAAAAAGGGACAAACAGTTATTGGACCACGAGGGCAGAATTTGAGAGATAAGTGACACCACAAGATGAAACAACATTAGAATAATTGGGATTCCAGAAGAAGAAGAAAGAGAGAGGGGAGCAGAAGGTATATTGGAAAGAATTATTGGAGAGAATTTCCCCAATATGGCAAAGGGAACAAGCTTCAAAATCCAGGAGATGCAGAGAACCCCCCTCAAAATCAATAAGAATAGGTCCACACCCCGTCACCTAATAGTCAAATTTACAAGTCTTAGTGACAAAGAGAAAATCCTGAAAGCAGCCCGGGAGAAGAAGTCTGTAACATACAATGGTAAAAATATTAGATTGGCAGCAGACTTATCCACAGAGACCTGGCAGGCCAGAAAGAGCTGGCATGATATATTCAGAGTACTAAACGAGAAATACATGCAGCCAAGAATACTATATCCAGCTAGGCTATCATTGAAAATAGAAGGAGAGATTAAAACTTCCAGGACAAACAAAAACTGAAAGAATTTGCAAACACCAAACCATCTCTACAGGAAATATTGAAAGGAGTCCTCTAAGCAAAGAGAGAGCCTAATAAGTAGTAGATCAGAAAGGAACAGAAACAATATACAATAACAGTCACCTTACAGGCAATACAATGGCACTAAATTCATATCTCTCAATAGTTACCCTGAATGTGAATGGGCTAAATGCCCCAATCAAAAGACACAGGGTATCAGAATGGATAAAAAAACAAAACCCATCTATATGTTGCCTACAAGAAACTCATTTTAAACCCGAAGACACCTTCAGATTTAAAGTGAGGGGGTGGAAAAGAATTTACCATGCTAATGGACATCAGAAGAAAGCAGGAGTGGCAATCCTTATATCAGATCAATTAGATTTTAAGCCAAAGACTATAATAAGAGATGAGGAAGGACACTATATCATACTCAAAGGATCTGTCCAACAAGAAGATCTAACAATTGTAAATATCTATGCCCCTAACGTGGGAGCAGCCAGCTATATAAACCAATTAATAACAAAATCAAAGAAACACATCAACAATAATACAATAATAGTAGGGGACTTTAACACTCCCCTCACTGAAATGGACAGATCATCCAAGCAAAAGATCAACAAGGAAATAAAGGCCTTAAATGACATACTGGACCAGATGGATATCACAGATATATTCAGAACATTTCATCCCAAAGCAACAGAATACACATTCTTCTCTAGTGCGCATGGAACATTCTCCAGAATAGATCACATCCTCGGTCCTAAATAAGGTCTCAACTGGTATCAAAAGATTGGAATCATTCCCTGCATATTTTCAGACCACAATGCTCTGAAGCTAGAACTCAATCCCAAGAGGAAATTTGGAAAGAACCCAAATACATGGAGACTAAACAGCATCCTTCTAAAGAATGAACGGGTCAACCAGGAAATTAAAGAAGAATTGAAAAAATTCATGGAAACAAATGATAATGAAAATACAACGGTTCAAAATCTGTGGGACGCAACAAAGGCAGCCCTGAGAGGAAAATATATAGCGATACAAGCCTTTCTCAAGAAACAAGAAAGGTCTCAAGTACACAACCTAACCCTACACCTAAAGGAGCTGGAAACAGAACAAGAAAGAAACCCTAAACCCAGCAAGAGAAGAGAAATCATAAAGATCAGAGCAGAAATCAATGAAATAGAAACCAAAAAAACAACAATAGAACAAATCAACAAAAGTAGGAGCTGGTTCTTTGAAAGAATTAATAAGATTGATAAATCCCTGGCCAGACTTATCAAAAAGAAAAGAGAAAGGACCCAAATAAATAAAATCATGAATGAAAGAGGAGAGATCACAACTAACACCAAAGAAATACAGACAATCATAAGAACATATGATGAGCAACTCTATGCCAACAAATTTGACAATCTGGAAGAAATGGATGCATTCCTAGAGACATATAAACTACCACAACTGAACCTGGAAGAAATAGAAAGCCTGAACAGACCCGTAACCAGTAAGGAGATTGAAACAGTCATCAAAAATCTCCAAACAAACAAAAGCCCAGGGCCAGATGGCTTCCTGGGGGAATTCTACCAAATATTTAAAGAAGAACTAATTCCTGTTCTCCTGAAACTGTTCCAAAAAATAGAAATGGAAGGAAAACTTCCAAACTCATTTTATGAGGCCAGCATCACCTTGATCCCAAAACCAGACAAGGATCCCATCAAAAAAGAGAACTACAGACCAATATCCTTGATGAACACAGATGCAAAAATTCTCACCAAAATACTAGCCAATAGGATTCAACAGTATATTAAAAAGATTATTCACCACGACCAAGTGGGATTTATTCCAGGGCTGCAAGGTTGGTTCAACATCCGCAAATCAATCAATGTGATAAAACACATTAATAAAAGAAAGAACAGGAACCATATGATACTCTCCATAGAGGCTGAAAAAGCATTTGACAAAGTACAGCATCCCTTCCTGATCAAAACTCTTCAAAGTGTAGGGATGGAGGGCACATACCTCAATATTATCAAAGCCATCTATGAAAAACCCATCGCAAATATCATTCTCAATGGAGAAAAACTGAAAGCTTTTCCGCTAAGGTCAGGAACACGGCAGGGATGTCCGTTATCACCACTGCTATTCAACATAGTACTAGAAGTCCTAGTCTCAGCAATCAGACAACAAAAGGAAATTAAAGGCATCCAAATCGGCAAAGAAGAAGCCAAACTATCACTCTTCGCAGATGATATGATACTATATGTGGAAAACCCAAAAGACTCCACTCCAAAACTGCTAGAACTTGTCCAGGAATTCAGTAAAGTGTCAGGATCTAAAATCAATGCACAGAAATCAGTCGCATTTCTCTACACCAACAACAAGACAGAAGAAAGAGAAATTAAGGAGTCAATCCCATTTACATTTGCACCCAAAACTATAAGATACCTAGGAATAAACCTAACCAAAGAGACTAAGAATCTATACACAGAAAACTATAAAGTACTCATGAAAGAAATTGAGGAAGACACAAAGAAATGGAAAAATGTTCCATGCTCCTGGATTGGAAGAATAAATATTGTGAAAATGTCTAGGCTACCTAAAGCAATCTACACATTTAATGCAATTCCTATCAAACTACCATCCATTTTTTTTTTCAAAGAAATGGAACAAATAATCCTAAAATTTATATGGAACCAGAAAAGACCGTGAATAGCCAAAGGAATATTGAAAAAGAAAGCCAAAGTTGGTGGCATCACAATTCCGGACTTCAAGCTCTATTACAAAGCTGTCATCATCAAGACAGCATGGTACTGGCACAAAAACAGACACATAGATCAATGGAACAGAATAGAGAACCCAGAAATAGACCCTCAACTCTATGGTCAACTAATCTTCGACAAAGCAGGAAAGAATTTCCAATGGAAAAAAGACAGCCTCTTCAATAAATGGTGTTGGGAAAATTGGACAGCCACATGCAGAAAAATGAAATTGGATCATTTCCTTACACCACACATTAAAATAGACTCAAAATGGATGAAGGACCTCAATGTGAGAAAGGAATCCATCAAAATCCTTGAGGAGAACACAGGCAGCAACCTCTTCGACCTCAGCCGCAGCAACATCTTCCTAGGAACATCGCCAAAGGCAAGGGAAGCAAGGGCAAAAATGAACTATTGGGATTTTGTCAAGATCAAAAGCTTTTGCACAGCAAAGGAAACAGTTAACAAAACCAAAAGACAACTGACAGAATGGGAGAAGATATTTGCAAACGACATATCAGATAAAGGGCTAGTGTCCAGAATCTATAAAGAACTTAGCAAACTCAACACCCAAAGAACAAATAATCCCATCAAGAAATGGGCAGAAGACATGAACAGACATTTCTCCAAAGAAGACATCCAGATGGCCAACAGACACATGAAAAAGTGCTCCATATCACTCGGCATCAGGGAAATACAAATCAAAACCACAATGAGATACCACCTCACACCAGTCAGAATGGCTAAAATTAACAAGTCAGGAAATGACAGATGCTGGCGAGGATGCGGAGAAAGGGGAACCCTCCTACACTGTTGGTGGGAATTCAAGCTGGTGCAACCACTCTGGAAAACAGCATGGAGGTTCCTCAAAATGTTGAAAATAGAACTACCCTATGACCCAGCAATTGCACTGCTGGGTATTTACCCTAAAGATACAAACGTAGTGATCCGAAGGGGCACGTGCACCCGAATGTTTATAGCAGCAATGTCTACCATAGCCAAACTATGGAAAGAACCTAGATGTCCATCAACAGACGAATGGATAAAGAAGAGGTGGTGGTATATATACACAATGGAATACTATGCAGCCATCAAAAAAATGAAATCTTGCCATTTGCAACGACGTGGATGGAACTAGAGGGTATCATGCTTAGCGAAATAAGTCAATCAGAGAAAGACAATTATCATATGATCTCTCTGATATGAGGGAGAGGAGATGCAACATGGGGGGTTAAGGGGGTAGGAGAAGAATAAATGAAGCGAGATGGGATTGGGAGGGAGATAAGCCATAAGTGACTCTTAATCTCACAAAACAAACTGAGGGTTGCTGAGGGGAGCGGGGTTGGGAGAGAGGGGGTGGGGTTATGGACATTGGGGAGGGTATGTGCTATGGTGAGTGCTGTGAAGTGTATAAACCTGGGGATTCACAGACCTGTACCCCTGGGGAAAAAAATATATGTTTATAAAAAATAAAAAATAAAAAAAAAAAGAAAACCAAATCTAAAGATTTTAATGTTTAACAGATAGAGACTGAAAACCAACTCTTCAGAGCTTCATTACTCACGTGCTTTCAATAAAGGACCTCAAGGCAAAAACACCTCTATTTTGTCCCTCGGACTAGAATATACAGAGTCTTTTATGATCAATCAAAATGAACCAATCTTATTTTTTTCCTTCTTATACTGAAGAACATGGGTCTGTGTCTGAAGATGGGCCTCTTCCCGGTCCAAAGGGCCAGCCAAGATGTCCAGAGAAAGATCTGTTCTGGTTTTGAGCCATGAGGTTCAAAATACAATAACCTGTAGGTGCAAGTGGATGCTGATCTCTAACCATATGGGATGGGCTGGGCCTGGCGAAGCCTTCAGGCTTTTGCCATGTGTGCATTTGCACTCACCCGTGTCTATCTGATCGTTTTGTTTTTTTTTTTTTTTTTAAAGATTTTATTTATTTATTTGACAGACAGAGATCACAAGTAGGCAGAGAGGCAGGCAGAGAGAGTGAGAGGGAAGCAGGCTCCCTGCTGAGCAGAGAGCCCAATGTGGGGCTCGATCCCAGGACCCTGAGATCATGACCTGAGCCGAAGGCAGCGGCTTAACCCACTGAGCCACCCAGGCGCCCTTTCTGATCGTTTTTGACTGTCTTCTCAAACATAGAGATTATGGGTTCCAACCACCTGGTTATTGGTACTAACATTGTCCTTAGGAGAATCTCCTCTGGTTTTCACAATAAAAGACTGTGAAAGATTTCCAAAGATTCTTGGAAACCTTCATTTGATATTTAATGCTGAGTCCTGTGATTAAAAAAACAATAACCACCACAGATGAAGCTACTTTACCCAGAATCCTTTATGTGGATTTATCTCTTTAGTTTCCTAACGCTCACAGAAATAGTAAATAATTTGAAATTAGAATAAACTTTACTTTAAATATTTTTCTTTTCTATTTTTAAATGTTCTGTTGCTCTAAAAATGATTGGAAATCATTGCTGTAATTTCATGTATTTGACTTTGAAACTCAAAGTTTTCCTTTGAACATTAAACTCAATTGGAAGTACAGATTTAATATTTCTGGAGGAAAAAATAACCCTTTATTGGAGCAAATATATTTATTATTTAAAAATATGTATTTATTTTGGTGTGGAAAGAACACTTAGCATGAGATCTACCATCTTAACAGGTTTTCAAGTGTACAGCACAGTCTTGCTAGCTACAGGCGCAATGTTGGACATCAGATCCCCCAGAACTTGTTCATCCTGCAAAATCGGAATTTTATACACACAGTTAAGCATCTACCCATTCCCCTTCTCCCAGCGTCAGGCAACCATTCTATTCTTTGATTTGATGAGTTTTATTATTTTAGATATATCATAAGTGGGGTCATAGTGTTTGTCTTTCTGTGACTGTCTAAGCAATATATATTTTTGACTATTAAATAATGCCTCAGTGGCATGTCTGTTGTCTGTTCTTCTAGCTGACATATTATCTTATCTATAACATTTACATTTAATAAATTACTCTCCCCTTTTTTCTGATAAAGGGTGCACTTTAAAAAGTACATGTTTTCTGAGCCAGTCAGTCACTGTAAAAATCAGTGTATGACACCTCAAATGGTGAAACGGCAGGCATAAAAAGCAAATGAACCCTTATTTGTTTCACTGAAATGTTTATGAGAAAGAATGCTGCAGAGTTATGCCAATATCTTGTTTCCTTTCAGAGATTTTCAACCACATAATCATTAAGTGTTCTGTTAAACTATTCCAGTTTCCAACACATGTTCCTAATTTGTTGGAGCTTGGCATCCTAAGCTATGTGCTGAGATCTTGACTACCTACATTGCCACTGTGTGACCATGTTGTCAGATAAATTAGTCCCTAATCATTAAGAGACCTAAGAGAATTTAAGTCTTAAAGCTTCACTCAGTCATGTGCAGAATAAAGATCATAAAAAGGCCCCAAGCTTTAATATGTAGCTTTGAAAATAATCTTCTTAGGTGTGTTAGTATTTCTCCATCAACAAATTTTTTATGTTGCACACTTCCACACTAAAATAAATAAACGAAAGTGGGGCATCTCAACACACATATGTCAAGTCCTAACCACACTGCTTGACACATAGCAGAATGTGATACACAGTGGTACAGTGGTTAGTGGTACTCATGCTAAATATCTCTCCCACCTTCAACCTGTGCAACTTCTGGCAAGTTATGCAATCTGTCTGAGACTTATTTCCTCTTCCTTAACAAGTAGATATTGTTATCTGCCACATTGTGTGGTTGGAATATTTACATATAATTAGCACGGTATTTGAACACATAGGAAGATACCAAAAAATGTTCCTCCTCTAAAGCCCTGTACCCAATGCATTTTAAGCTATACCTCTTTCAATATTTGGAGGGATTTAGCTGTGGTTAAGCCATCCTCCTCTTCACACACTTGCCGACATTTTATATGCCATCTTTTCTAGCTGCCCTGGCCAGACCAACACAAAGCAAACACAGAAGAGTAAGAGGGGAGCCTGGGTGACTCAGTCAGTTAAACATCCCACTCTTGATTTAGGCTCAGGTTGTGATCTTTGGGTCCTGGGATCTGCACCCCACACACTGGCATGGAGTCTGTTTGAAAGTCTCTTGCTCTCTCTGCCCCTCCCCTTCACCCCAGCTTGACTCTCTCTCAGTCTAAAAAAATAAAAGTAAAAATAGAAAAAAAAATTTAAAAAGGGCAAAAGAGTGGATGTTGTCAAAGCAGTGCACTGAGAAATCTCAACTAAGAAAGACATAAGAAAATAAAAGCGCTAATGAATTGGGAATTTAATTACGGTGAATTTTGATAGTGGCTGAAGAATAATTCCATAAAAATATGTGTATGAACAACAAAGAAGAGAAGAGGTTGTATCCAAGAGGTTCTCCAGAACACACTTGCTTAAAATCATCATGAATAACTTCTTAAAGGTCATTTAAAAACACCATTCTCTGCCCTCCACAGAATAAACTAATATTACAATTTTTCAGTCATTTGTAGCCTATTAGAATCTCAAATCTGATCCTAGGTGTGGACACTTTTTTGGGGAGTCAGCTACCAGTGCTTAAAATAATTATTTGCTATTCATGGTTTTAGAGAATGTTGGAACCATTATCTTTTTGAAATATGTCCTCCTAGAATGATATCTACTATCTTTAATATTTGGCATTGAATGTGCTTTATATGTATTCCCTCCTTGAAAAAAGAGAAAAGTTCTGTCTGTTCTGAAACAGCAATTTTTTTTATCCAATGTAGCCTAAAAGGCCAGTTGAAAAGATTAATTATATAAGATATGTGACCAACTATCTATATTAACATTAATAATAAGACTCATAAAAGCTTGAAAAATAAAGTCAATGATATTTATAGTTCAGCATTATGATTTGAACTTCATCTCATTTAGCATATGAAATAACAATGAATAGAAATGGAGTATATTGAAACTAAGTCATATAAAAGATATTTTGACATTTGAATTTCCAAGTGAGTGGGTTTTTTCATTGCCTCATTCCCATTATTCAGTGTTCCTCCATGTACTTGGAATTGTTATGGAGAATATTAATTTAATATTGCATATTCATTAGAATACAGTTTAGTCCCATCAAATCACAAGACAGATCAGTTGTTCTCCAGACTATAGATAGAAATGAGAGGACAAGGTAATTCTTATTATGTAGATGTAGGAAATAAACCAAATATACAATAAGAGGTAGACCAATAAAGGTTATTATTCACATTGACAAAAACCAGTGATGACTGATTTCAATGTCTAGATAGGTGTTTGGTGCCCTGTGATGGAAAGCTTAAGCCTAAGAGGAAAATACTGGAGATAGCACAAATACTTTGAAATTGAATATGGAATTACACATGCCTACAACATTCTTTTCTGGTGTCAAGCTCCATAAAATTTATTCTCTTTAGAAAAATTTCCCAGAATCCTCAAGTTTTAACATTTTTCAGCATTTCCATTGAGTTAATACTTCCTGGATCCCTTTTAAATACTAATTTTAGAAGGAAAAATTTTGTTCATTTACAGCAGAATAACCCAGCATTTAATTTTAAATAAGCAGTAGATTTATTTATTTATTTTATTTTCTCTATTTTGTTAGTGGAAGCTCAAGGAAACACTAAGCAATAGACTTATTTTAAGTTCATTTATTTTATTGTCATTAAACCCCAGTACCAACAAGCTAGCGAAAGAAAGAAGGGCTGGTTCACTGTTCCTTTATGTCCAGCTTATGTTTCTTTGACCCAGTTCTCAAAGTCATTTGATAAATCTAAGCTAATGGGGCAAGATTGCTGCTTGCATCGATAATTCAGAATCAGTAGTGAAATGTCCTAGAAAATACGGTTTCCAACACCACACACACACACACACACACACACACACACACACTATATACAAGCACACATAGGCCCAATTTTTCTTCATTTTGCACATTATTCCATAATTATATAGAAACTTCTAAGGTAACCTGGTAAATTGCTGTTTTTAGTTAACTAAGGTCAAATGTTGGCTAATGTTGATCAGCACTGACCAATCAGAGCAAATGTCTAACTGATTAGGAATTTTTGGTCATAGATATGTTCTAGAGTTTCCCAGTGTAACATCAGTTCCCATAGGATAATACCTAAGAGACAGGTTGGCTGAATTCACACTGAGTGTTGCTGAATTCTCTACAGAAAGAGAATTGCATTTAGTGTCTGTGAAAACTAACATGCCAAGCAGATGAGTGGAATTTCAGTTCTTTTCTGCTCACACATTATTAACTATCTTTCTGTTATTGTTTTCCTAGATCATCTTGCTGTCCTCTTTTAAATTATAGTATTTGGTTACTTCACAAATTACAGTTCTATTTTTGCTGAAATAACCAGTGTTTTATGCAACTCTTTCCATGGGTATCGTGGTGATGTTTACAAGTCCAGGCAGAGGAATGAGGAAAGATACACACAAAATAACCCATCAAGTATACTTGGAGATCAACATTGAAGAGAAGCAGGGCAACTTGGAAGGTGCTATATGTAAAGCTGGAAAGCTTGAATCTTAAGTGTTTGCCGCTGCAGCAAACTAATTAATTCAGATAGAGTGAAGAATTCTTAGAAACGAGCTATGTTGAGAAGATAACTATTCCTATTTTTATTACTCATTGTATTTTTTTAAAGTACCTCATGAGGATAGATTTTGGAATTGAAACTTAAATTTATATATTTAAATCTAAGGGCATTATATTTGTGAAAGTTCATGTTCCTATGAAAAACGTTGTTTACATAAAAATTTGTAGCAACCAGAGATTAAGTATGTAATAAGAGTATTTTAAATGTATTAATTATACATCATTTCTTTGTTTGTATTTTATTTACTTTGATTCTTTCTTTGCTCATTCTTGGTTACTTAAGCATATTTTGCTACTCAGCCGACAGTGATCTCAAGGGAGAAAAACCAGATTTTAATCACAGTTCTGTATACAAAGAAATTGGACAGTTTATTTTGGTACCTGCATATTTTAATCTGTACAGAATTCACTATTTCTTTGCTATATTGAGCTTTTTTTCTGCCTGTTTTTCCTAGGATCAATTGTTTTACCAAGCTAGAAATCATGTATCATAAAATCCATCCTTTTGAAGTTTACAATTCAGTGGTTTTTAGTACATTCACACAGTTGTACAACCATAACCACTATTTCCAAAACAACTTCATCCCCCCCAAACCTCCCAATGGCAGTTCCCTCCCCCAGCCCCTGGCAACCACTAATCTATTTCCTGGCCTCTCTAGATCTGCCTATTCTGGACATTGTTATATAAATGAATCATAAAGTATGTGGCCCTCGAGTCTGGCTTCTGTTACTTGGCACAGTATTTTCCCAGTTCATCCGTGTGGGAACCTGCAAGGGATTCAGCCATGAATCCCTTCTGTGGCTGAATGACATCCAACTACGTACGACGTTTTGTTCATGCATTCACCACCTGGTGGCTTTTATGAATAATGCTGCAATGAACACTTATGTACAAGCCTGTGTGCGAACGTGTCTTTAATCCTCTTGGGCATATACACCTAGTTGTGAAACTGCTGGGCCATCTGGTATCTCCATATTTAACATAGTGAGGAACTGCTAAATTATTTTCCAAAGTGTCTGCACCTATTCTCATCAACAATGCATGAGTCCTCACCAAACTTGTTATTTGTCTCGTATTAATATTTTACACACCAAATTTTCACCCACCTTTGCCTTCTTTATTTTAATTTTATTTCTTTCCATATTTTTCCTCAGTGAACACAAGTCTCCTCCCCCTTCAATAGCTATGTATACACTTCACAATAGGCGAGCACATTAGTTAGTACCTTAGATTGCACTAGTGAATATTCACAACAACCTAATATGACAACCACTATTACTCCCAGTTTGTAGATGAAAAACATTACTTAAAAGCCTCAAAAACTTTCCCAAGAACACACAGGCATTCCATGCAAAAGCCTCTATTTAAACCCATGAGCTTTTGGAGCCCACATTTTAATGTCCACCTCATATTCTCACATTCTCATCATTACCCTGTGATTTTCTTTCTGTAATGACTCTTTTCTTGTTGACAAGCAACCCTGTTAATACTTTTTCTTACCACTTGCCTGATGTCCCTGTGGGACTGAGAGGGACCCCCAGGGCTGTGAACCTGGCTGTTCTGGACCCGCAGAGCTTTTGAGAAGGAGGAGCGGCTTTCTTCCAACCCTTCCTGTGGGACAGTCTCTCAGCCCTGAAGGGGACTGGCTATTAACACAGAGGCAGAATGGCAAATGGACTTTGGTCCATGTGACAATATGTTCTAAGCAAATTCTATGTACCTTAGGCAAATGAACTGTGATTGCCATAAAAAGTAGGGTTTGTCTCCAAAATATGTTTTCACATTATAGATGTCCATTAAAATATTTAAAAATGAATTCTCTTTTGTGGAAGATAATAATTATATTTATTTTTGTTGAGAACTTACTATGTGATATTTAAATATTTTGCATAAATTATTTCCTCCTCTTAGGTCAGTTGGTTGTAACATTTACATACTCAAAAGCTGAAGTGTAAAGAGATTACATGATTTGCCCAAATCTCATAGTTTCAAAGTGGCCAATATGGGACTCAATATCAGATCTCTGTGACTATAAAACCCATGCAAAATTATGAATAAAAGAGACATGATTAGACTTCACATGTAGTTACCTGGAGGTGGAACTGGACATATTTTTGTCATTTTGGGGGGAAGGGGTTCTTTTTTTTAACTCTACATTGGGAATCATTTTGGAGACTAAACAGTATAGGAAATAGTGAACTTCATAAGTATGAATGTTTTCAGATGTTACTTTGTGATGAATAATAGCTCTGCTGTGCAGGCTCATCTTAGCTATTATTTATCAGGAAAGTAAAACAACACAATACAATCCTGATCGTTCTTCTGGGGGCAATGCTAATGTAATTCTGATTGTGTTTCTTTCAGTAGAAATCAAAAGGAGCCAATGAATGGCAGGAAAAAAAAAACCTATCCTTGAAAAATTAATGGATCTGAAAATGAATCCAGCTTGCGTTCATCTAAATTCATTGTTTTGATATTTCTTATTAATCACAAATAGAAGAAAACAGGGAACATGTGTAAGCTCTATACAAGTTTCGTTTGAGCTGAATAGTTTAGCAAACTTAGAAAAGTCTGATAGAGCAACCATGAAAATAGGCCTGCTGCTTTGAAAAACTATAGTTTATGTCAATTCCTGAACTTACTTAACCCCAAAATCATTATTATTTTTTAAATACCAACAGAGTAATTTCAACTATGAAATTTCCCAACATGTGAACCTACTTCTACCCAACTCTCCAAAATATGGAGACAAACATGTTTGCTAACTAGACATTTTGCCATCTAAAGATGCTAACACAGTGACATGTTTTCTAAAAGAAAGTAGAACAAATGACATAAAGACATTTTATACAATAAGGAGAACTGATCCCAATTTGAATAATCAGCCTAACTCAAATACTTTTTGTTTCTGAGTGGTAGGAACTTTATCATAACCTGCCTTCTCTGTGCAGATTGGCATAGACGATTGATTCATCATTTCTTTTGTCTTTTAAAGATAAGAGATTTTCTTATTTTGTAGAATCATTTCACACTGAATTGCCTGTCATGTGTTCACTGATAAAAGTGAGATTCTCAGTGCTAAGAACTAACTCTGGAATAGTGGAAGTTCTCCATGTTAGCAGGGTTCTTAAGGGCAACACTAAAATCATACAATACCATACATGAGCTGAATATTCATACATAAGCTTTTGGTTTACTTTTTGTTTTAATTTGCATGGGCATGATAATAATTTTATATTTTGGTATTTAAAATTTTTAAAGATTTTATTTATTTATTTGACAGAGAGAGAGAGATCACAAGTAGGCAGAGAGGCAGACAGAGAGAGGAAGAAGCAGGCTCCCTGCTGAGCAGAGAGACCAATGCAGGACTTGATCCCAAGGACCCTGAGATCATGGCCTAAGCTGAAGGCAGAGCCTTAACCCCCTGAGCCACCCAGGCGCCCCTCAGTATTTACATTTTGATGTTGATATATCACCAATGTTGTAAAACAGCTAATAGAGTAATACCTAAATGAATATTTACTATCTCAGTCACAGATGTAACATATTTTTATTCATATTTTCTATATGCTACAGTAAAGGAGGACAAACAATGTATGAGATGGATCATGTAGAAAAAATGTTGAAATGCCACTTTAGTTCTCTGGTAAATTAGAACTATCTGCTCTGATGTAAAGATTTATAAGATTAAAGCATATTCACCTCTCAGACCCTTTTAGATAAAGTAGATGGAATTATAGGAATTCAAACATCTATTTTCCCTGATGAATTTTAATTTCTGTAACATAAGCCTGAAATAAACAGGGCAGATGCTGAGTCAAACTCCATATCATCATGTAATATTTCTTATTTATAATATATCTAAAAGGGTATATCATTTTGTATTTATAATAGACAGTTATTATATGTGTTTTCTGAATTTATGGTCTAAGTTGTACATTTTGGATATGGAATGTACTCCCTCTATCAAACATCACTATTTAAACATAGCACTCATTTCAAACCAAGCAATACAATGCTTGAAGCAGTTGTCATGTAGTCTGAAAGATACTTAAAATCACAAATGAGAAGGAAATATTAATAAACTGAAACTGAAAATCATTAATAGTAAAATTTCATATACTTGTTTTCATATACTTATTAATTTTGCTAAAATAAATCTTAGTTATCAAAATGTTCTAGCCAACTGAAAGGAATAGTGATGTGAAGTAGTAGATGCACACATTTCAGTTTAGAATGGGAATTAACATTTGAGTATATATTAGTTTTCATTAATATTAAGGGTAGAGTGAAGTCTGAAGAGGAACAGAATTTGCCACCCCAAATATTTCTCTTTAGCATAAGAATGACTTTAGGCTCATTATTTTTAAGAAATAGCAGACACAAGGGCACCTGGGTGGCTCAGTGGGCTGCGCCTCTGCTTTTGACTCGGGTCATGGTCCCAGAGTTCTGGGATTGAGCCCTGATCGGGCTCCCTGCTCAGTGGAGAGCCTGCTTCTCCCTCTTCCACTCCCCCTGTTTATGTTCCCTCTCTCACTGTGTCTCTCTCTGTAAAATAAATAAATAAAATCTCAAAAAAAAAAAAAAAAAGAAATAGCAGACACAGCAGAAGCTTTGAAACGCCAAGAAGGTACCCTTTTGTAAGAGCCATTTACATTTAAAGGTGTACCTCATTTTATGGTGTTTTCCTCAACTAGACTGTGTAGACACTGAGTTTTTTACTGATGGAAGTCCTGCTTTAGCAGGTCTTTGGTACCATTTTTTCCAACATTTGCTCACTGTGTCTCTGTGTCACATTTTGGCAATTATTGAAAAATTTTAACCTTTTCCCTTATTATTATATTTGTTCTGCTGCTCTGTGATCGGTGATCTCTGATGTTACAGTTGCAAATGTTTGGAGGGGCCATGAAACACACCCATACAAGATGGCGAAATTGATCCATAACTGTGTGTTCTGACTGCTGCACTAATCAACCAGATCTCCATCTCTCACCTTCTCCTGGGGCCTCCCTATTCCCTGAGACACGACAATATTGAAATTAGGCCAATTAATAACACTACAATAATGGCCTCCAAGTGTTCAAGTGAAAAGAAAAGCCACAAGTCTCTCACATTAAACCAAAAACTAGAAATGAGTAATCTGAGTGAGGAAGGCATCTCTCCAAAGCTGCGATAGGCTGAGGGCTAGGCCTCTCACAGCAAACATTAGCCGAGGTGTGAACGTAAAGGAAAAGTTCTTTTTTTTTTTAAATTTTTAATTTCTTAATTAACATATAATGTATTATTAGCCCCAGGGGTACAGATCTATGAATTGCCAGGTTTACACACTTCATAGCACTCACCATAGCACATACTTTCCCCAATGTCCATAATCCAACCACTCTCTCCCTACCCCCCTCCCGCTGGCAACCCTCAGTTTGTTTTGTGAGATTAAGAGTCTCTTGTGGTTTGTTTCCCTCCCAATCCCCTCCTGTTTCATTTATTCTTTTCCTACCCTCTAAACCCCCCACGTTGCCTCTCAACTTCCTCATATCAGGGAGATCCTATGATAATTGTCTTTCTCTGATTGACTTATTAAAGGAAAAGTTCTTGATGGAAATTACAAGTTCTATTCTGTGAACACATGGATGATAAGAAATCAAAATGATAAGGAAAAAACCTTATTGCTGATGGGGAGAAAGTGTCAGTGGTCTGGATAGGTCAAACCAGCCGTATCATCCCTAAAATCAAACCCTAACCCAGAGTGAGGTCCCAACTCTCCACAATTTTGTGAAGACTGAGAGGTGAAGAAGCTGCAGAAGGAAAGTCTGAGACCAGCAGAGGTTGGTTCATGACATGGACAGAATGAAGCCATGGCCATAACATCAAGGTGCCAGGGGAGGCTGCAGGTGCTGATGGAGAAGCTGCAGCAAGCTCTCCAGAAAGTCCGGCTGAGATACATCAGGAAGGCAGCTACACTGAACAACACATTTTCTGTGTAGATGAAATAGTCTTCTACTGAAGAAGATGCCATCTGGGACTGTCATAGCTGGAAAGAAGTCAGTGCCTGGCTTCAAAGCCTCAAGGGACAGGCTGACTCTCTCATTAGGACCAATGCAGCTGGTGATTTTAGGGTGAAGTCAGTGCTCATTTACCAGTCCAAACATCCTAGGGCCCCTAAGAATCAGGTTAATCTCCTCTGCCTCTGTTTAGAAATGGAACAACAAAGCCTGGACGACAGTGTATCTCTTTACAGCATGGTTTACTGAATATTTTGAGCCAGACTTTGAGACCTACTGCTCAGAAAAAATGATTCCTTTAAAATATGATGGCTCACTGATGATGTACTTGGTCACCCAAGAGCTCCATCGAAGATGTACAATGAGATCAATGTTTTCACACTTGCTAACATAGCACCCATTCTGCAGCCCATGGATCAAAGAGTCATTTCAACTTTCAAGTCTTATTATTTAAGAAATGTATTTCCTAAGGCTATAACTGCCATCGATGGTGATTCCTGGGAGGAATCTGGACAAAGTAAATGGAAAACCTCTGGAAAAAGGATTCATTATTCCCGACGCCACTAAGAACATTTTGATTCATGGGAAAAGATCAAAATATCAACATTAATAGGAATTTGGAAGAAGGTGATTCCAACCCTCATGGAGGACTGTGAGGGGTTCAAGACTTTAGGGGAGGAAGTCACTGCAGATGTGTTGGGAACAGCATGAGAACTAGAATAGGAAGTGGAGCCTGAAGATGGGACCAAATCACTACAACCTCATGATAGAACTTGAATGAACAAGTTGCTTCCTACAGATAAGCAAAGAAGCGGTTTCTTGAGATGAGTCTATTCCCGGTGAGGATGCTGTGAAGATTGTTGAAATGAAAACAAAGGACTGAGAACATCATATAAACTTAGTTGATAAAGCAGTGGCAGGGTTTGAGAGGATGGACTCTAATTTTGAGAGAATTCTACTGTGGGTAAAATGCTATCAAACGGCATCGCATGCTACAGAGAAACTGTTCATGAAAGAGGAGCCAGTCGATGCAGCAAACTTCACTGCTGTCTTATTCTAAGAACTTGCCACAGCCACCCCAACCTTCAGCCCCACAACCCTGCTCAGTCGGCAATCACCATCATTGAGCCAGGTCCCCCACCAGCAAAAAAGATTACAACTTGCTGAAAAGCTCAATTGATGGCTAGCATTTTTTATCAATAATGCATTTTTAGGGGCGCCTGGGTGGCTCAGTGGGTTAAAGCCTCTGCCTTCAGCTCGGGTCATGATCCCAGGGTCCTGGGATCGAGCCCCGCATCGGGCTCTCTGCTCAGCAGGAAGCCTGCTTCCTCCTCTCTCTCTGCCTGCCTCTATGCCTACTTGTAATCTCTGTCTGTCAAATAAATAAATAAAATCTTTTAAAAAAATAATAATGCATTTTTAAATTCAGGTGTTTTTTAAAGACATAATGGTATAACACACTTATTAAACTGCAATATAGCACAAACACAATATTTTATGCCCTGGGAAGAAACAAAAAAATTCATTTGACTCATTTTATTGCAATGTTTTATTTTGGTGGTCTAGGACTAAACCCACAATATCTTCCAGGTATGCCTCTATTGGGGAAGTCTCCATTAGTAAATGTTTCTTTCTTTGTACCAGGAAGGGAAGGATGATTAAATCTTTAGACTCTCTTACCAATGGAGTAGGCACCAGGCACCAACCTATTCTGCTTAACAACCATACCCTTGTTACTTATTACTCTGCTTTTCCTGGCAACCTTCCATTAACAGTCTTACCCCCTACACCTCCACCTGCATATATTTCCTTTGTCATTAGGGGAGGCTAGTATTTAAGAGAGTCGCTTGTGCCATTCTGAGAAGTTAGTGAGTGTTCTTGGATATCTCCCATATATTACAGAAGGTAGTTATGTCCTTATAATTCTGTTTGTTTTTCTCCTGTTAATCTACTATTATGGGGGAGGGGAGGTCACAGCCAAAAACCTAGAGGAATAGAGGGAAAACTGTTTTTCCTCCCTATAAGTACAATTAGAAAGGATGACATGATAGTCATTGTAAATTATTAATGAAAAATGGCAAACCAAGATGAATGTCCAAGGTCAGGAGTGTCTCAGTCTGCTGCTTTGTGTTTCAATATGCTCTTATCTCATAGTCTCTCATGAATTTCTCACAATTTTGTGTCAGCAAGCCATGACTCAGGTGTGCAAAACAGTCTCTGTGTCTTTTCTTCTATCATCCCTAGTATTAGTGCATTGTTTCTATGGGTACATGCACTCATTCTATTTTTATAGTGCTATATTTTTATATTAAGGTGGAATTTTTTAAGAAGATGAAATTTGAGAAATAAGAAATATCTCTATTAAAAACTTACTGTTGCATTGATTCAGCCCTCTCAAGAAGCAGATATTCCAAGATAAAATTCTTCATGCAAGAGTTTTGCTGGGGAGCAGTGCCAGTGAAGGACTGAAAAGGAGAAAGAGAAGAGAAGTTAGGAGCAGCACCTACTGCACAGTGCAGGTCTGATAGCTATGAAAGCAGGGAAGTACAAAAGAAGGGTTGAGTAGGTAAGAGTCTGAGACTGTAGTACAGTTCCAAGAGGGTTCCCCATATTGGTGGTAGACTGGTTGGGAAGTGGGAATCCATGCTGGGGGATCCATTCATAGTTTCAATTTTTGCTGTCATGATCACTTCCTTCATGGGCCATCAGGCCAGTTCTCGGGTAATAATGACAAAGGTGTCTAATTTCTTCTAGGAGTTCAGTGTTTCTTCCATGGTGGATGTTTAATATTTAACACAAAAATCTTGACTCCTTTTACCTATTTATATGTGTTCATAGACATGTTTCTACCCCTGACTTAGTCTCTGCTCTTTATTGTACATGACTAACTGTTCAGGCCACTGGACATTTGCCAGGGCGCTCTGTGTGTGTGTGTGTGTGTGTGTGCGTGTGTGTGTTAGTAGCAATTAGCATCCTTTCCAATCCTTAGTCAACCAGAAAATCCCACTTCTCAGAATGAATTTTCTTCCATTTTGAAATGCAGAACATGATTATTTTAGTTTCATGAGGTGTCAGTTTTCTCCTAAAGTTAACATAACTAAACTTCTCCTAAAGATAACATAAACAGAAAAATTATTTACATGTTGTCAGTTTCTTGAAGGGATGTATTTATTGAAGATCAAATTTTAAATAATAAATTTTAAATAATAAATTTTAATATTAAATTTTGATTATCAAATGGGATTGTTAAACTATTTATCTTATATCAGTTTGTATACCTAGACTTTCCAATTGATTTTACCCATCTGTGTATTTTATTATGACATCAAAATTGCCTCTTTCACATAGGCAATGTTTGTTCCTGACAGAGCATGGATAAATGCTGCTTGCTTCATTCATCTTTATGATGTTTTATATTTGGACAAAAGGAAAAGGTAAAGGAATATTCACTGTTTCAGTTTTTGTTACAGAATCCTATGTGTCAACATTCTTGTTTCCACAACTGCAACAGAAATGGAGTACTTGACAGGCAGGTGTCATTAGCTCACTTTATTTCTTAGCGGATGCCACAAGAGGCTGTCCTGATGAAATGCACTCACTGTGATCTTACAAATAAACCAACATGAAAGAAATATACAAGTCACAGTGTGGACTGTGACTGGAACTGATCCCTGGAGGCTCCCTGACAGGTACGCTCCCCATATGTTCACAAGTCTTTCCTTGAGGAGACAAGTGGGGAGTCCATCTCCATGTCTACACCAATGGTTTCATCAGGAGGAACTGCTAGCTAATACCACAGCAGAGACTGCTAGCTGGGTCTCCAAGAGTCGTAATATTAATTAAACCTTTCTTCTTTAAAACAGCATTTTCCACCTCTCATTCACAACCCTGCAGTGAAGTTCCAGCCAGTATGTATGGACACAGATGCAGACTGTAAGCTATGACTTCAAGTAAAGCAAAAGCAGGGCTAGAGGTTGTTCAGTATCTGCCGAGAATGGTTGAGCTGGAAGACAAAGGAAACCAGGTCCCTAGTGACATAATGGTTTACATGTGTCAACACAGACCACCTCCAGACTTCTTCCTAGAGTAAGCTCAATTCCTTATTTGCTTAAACACTGTTTGAAGAACTTTGAATTTAAATTACATTACCGACAGATGCAAAATATTGTACATTTCACATTTTGATGATTATTAGTAAAATTTCCTCCAAAAAGGACATGTTAGTGAGCAGCCCATCATGGCTGCTAAAAGGTACTTTCACCTCTTACTTCCTTAATACTTAATATCATCAATACTTTATTTTAATCTGATAGTAGGTCGAGGAAAATGTTTTTATTTTCTTTTCCCAGTGTTGTTTGGAATTGCTTTTCTGATTAGCATTGAAGCTGGAGATTTTTATTTTATTAGTCACATTTATTTCTCCTTTATGAATTGCCTGCTCTAACATGATTTGTCTTTTTCATTCTATTTTTAAGAAGTTCTGAAATGCTTTGTTATGATTTAGAGAAAATTCATCATACAAATAGATTATTTTTGTGTTCCTAGGCTTACTTTCAGACCCTTGAAATGTTGTCACTCAAATATGTGATTAGTCAAATCACAAGAATGTGTTACTAATGCCTTTAGTTATTCTAGAATAATAGTAAAAGTTAAAAATACCACAATTTAACACTAAATGTATTTCCTCCAGGAAATAGAGGGAAAAAACATGATATATGCTCTGCCAAATCTTTCCTCCAACCACTAAAGGTATTTTGGACTACAAGTTTAGATCACACCTCCTGGAATAATAAAAGATTGTGGAAAAATAATAACCAGAGGAAAAGGTTTTCTTAAAGGAAGATTTTTTTTTTTTTTTTCATTTGGGTTTACATTGTTCTGTCCTGTTCACACCCTTGGGGAACTTAAACGTGTTTTATTTGTCTCCAAAATACTTAATAGAATCTTACAACCTTCCTTCTTCTAGTGAAAAGCCAAATAAAAATAAAAGCAGCTAAACAAAAAAGAAACATTTATTTCAAAGAAGCAAAAATAAGGAAATAATTTGGCCTTTTACTCAAGAATAGAAAAAAAAGAAACACTTTGCTTTATGAATCCAGCATGACCTAGAATTCAAAGCCTAACCAGGATATTTAAAGAAAAGAAAATTACAGATGAAATTTTTATGTACAAAAGTGCAAAAATCCCAAACAAATGTTGGCAAACTGGAACTGCTGGTTTTAAAATAGAAATAAACCATCATAATTGAGATTTAGTTTCTGAAATGAAAGGTTGGTTCAACATGGGAAAATGTATCAATATTTTTACCACATAATCCAATAAAAATAGGGATAAAAGGGATTCTCATATCAAAAGATGCAGAAAACATGAATACGAGATCATGCTTAGTTTAATGTAGAAGTAGCTTGTTGCATACATAATATATAGGTTTACATATATGGGTTAGCTGATATAGATAGATAGATAGATAGATAGATACATCTATATATATATCTTAGCTTTCAGAGCAAGGGTATATAGATATGTAACTCTCATAATATCTATCATATATCTATCACCCAGATCTTGTTTCCAAATACAACTATCCAATTAAAAGGAACAGGAACCAGGACTCCATGGAGATATGGCTAATCCTTTTTTTTTTTTTTAAGGTTTAATTTTTATTTATTTGATACAGAGAGAGAGAGCAAGAGAGAGAGAGCATAAGTTCAAGCAGAGGGTGTTGCAGAGGGAGAAGCAGGCTCCCCATTGAGCAGGGAGCCAGATGCAGGACTTGATTCCAGGAGCCTGAGATCATGACCTGAGCCAAAGGCAGATGCTGAACTGACTGAGCCACCCAGGTGCCCCGAGATATGGCTAATTCTAAGCCTGGATCAGAAGAAACATACAAGATGAACCTGAAGAATCTTGCAGAGCTCAAAAGTCAGAAGAGGTTTAAAAAACATGACAGGATAGGTCAAAGAGACATAGATGCCAAGCAAAAGAGCTCCAGGGGTGCCTGGGTGGCTCAGTTGGTTGAGTGACTGCCTTCAGCTCAGGTCATGATCCCGGACTCCCAGGATCGAGTCCCACATTGGGATCCCTGCTCATTCTCTCTCTCATTTTCTCATTTCTCTCTCTTTCTCTCTCAAATAAATAAATAAAATTAAAAAAAAAAAAGAGCTCCCAATGACCAAAATCTGGAACAATTTGAGAAACAAAATAAAATATTTAATATTAGATTATAACCCAGAGTATACAATAAATATTTAGGATTCTACAATAATATAAATAAATGACTGAACCAATGAGTAAATGGGAAGGAATAGCCAATTTTCCCATGCAGAAGAATCCAAAATAATTTATGTAGATACTGTCCCTTGAGTAAGTGAAGCATAAATCTCCATTCTAAGTGTGGGCTGAATATAGTGACTTTATTCTAGAGTACAAAATGGAAATGGGGAAAAAGAAAAAGCTTTACTGTTGAAAAGCCTGTCCAGAACTACCTTAGTCAGTTGGTCAAAGTCAACATCACCAGTGATTAAGTCATGTTGATAGTGTTACCCTTGATATGATGTGATGAAAATGGTAATTTACATCTGTGGTCTTCCTCCCCAAACCCATAGCCCCAATTTAATGATAAAATCATCTGACAAATCTCAGTGAAGTACATTCTATAAAATACATGATCAATATTCCTCCAACTATCAACATAGTCCAAAACAAGGGAAGTTTAAGAAACTGTCACAGTCAAGAGCCAAAGGGGTCATGATGACAAAATGCAATGCATTACCTTGGATAGAATCCTAGGACAGAAAAAGGGCATTAGGTAAAAAGTAAGAATGTGTAAGAAAACTGTGGATATTAGTTCTTCATTAAAGTCATTTCAAATAAAGTGTACCTATAAGTCAATTCTATTACTTCATTGAACAGAAAATTTTATTTAAAATTGCTACTACATACAATATCATAAAATACCTAAGAATAAGGGTGTCTGGGTGACTCTGGCTCAGGTCATGATCTCAGGGTTGTGAGACTGAGCCCCAAGTCAGGCTCCACGCTCAGTGCAGAGTCTGCTTTTCCCCTCTCTCTCTGCTTCTCCCCCCAACTTGTACTCTCTCTCTCTCTAAAATAAGTAAATAAATAAAATATTTAAAAAAACCCTAGAAATAAATATAATAAGAAAATGTGCAAGACCAGTACGTGGTTAAAAAATATATGCTTGGAAAATACTATGTTCATAGATTGAAAGGCTCAGTATTTGAGAATGTGAGTTCTCCCCAAATTAAACTACAGATTTACAATAATCTTAATATAAATTTGGCAAATTTAAATACACTAAAACATCATCAAACAAAAAATAGAACAAATTAAAATAAGAAATAGGAGACACCATACACAAATTAGTAGGAAATAAGGACAAAACCCTTATCTGCGAAATGAATTAATTTAAAAAGGAAAGATAACTAAAGTATCAGGAAGTCAGGCTTAGCCTGCCTGAGTTATCTACAAAGCTTCCTTCCTTCCTTCCTTCCTTCCTTCCTTCAAAGCTAGGCTATGGAAAGTTTTGCTTCCAAGAAGGTTTGGGCAGAGTTTGGTTATTTTAGTTGTGTTAGACTAAGGGCACTCTTTCTAGCTGACTATTGGCTAGAGATGCCCTCAGGCCCTTTGTGCTTTGGCTTCCCCAAATGTCAACTTGCTCTTCGAAGACTGCCAGGGAGAAATTCTGCTAGCAAGATGAAAATAACAATGTTAAATATCCCAGGAGAGAACTGACATTCCATCACCTTTGCTATATTCTAACCTTTTGAAAGAAGTCACAGTCAATGGGAAGGGATTACACACAGGCACACATACCAGGAGATGGGAAACACTCTGGGCCATATTAGAGTCTATCACAGAACACACTTAGAATCAATAAGAATGGAAGGCATCCTTATGAAAAAAAATACATTCAGGTGAAAATGAGCTACGGCATAAAATACTGCTGCTAATTTCCACGTGCAAAGCCAAATTTCTCTGGCACACTTCATCCACCACTGTGAAGAAATGACCTAACTATACTGGGATCTAACAAGATATCTCTTTATTGAGGCCCTGAGCATTCAGATTAGCTACCTCTGTGGCATCAAGTTACCAGATCTTCCTTTATCTTATGCTATAGCCAGGGGTGAACGCAAGAGCAGTTCAATTTAAAGAGTTGTGAGAACAGCCAAGCTACAGTTCAGTTGTGAGACAGCTGAGCTGTCTAAGTAGATATGCATGTTGCCAGTTAACACTAGCATTCATATATTTTGTGTTGATCACTCAGTTATCAAATGCCAATGTCAAAATATAATCACCAAATAGTAATGTCTTTGTTCTACAACCTCTACCATAAGAATCAATCACTCAGGGCAGAAATGTACCTTTTAGTACCAAATATCAAGGACTAACTGTTAACTTGAGGTCAGAAATACTTTAAAATAAAATAAAACAACATTTTTGCTCTCAAGAATTTTACCTTCATTATTTGAGATATTTGGAATAGTCTCTCTCAATCTTAATTCGTATACCTGTTGTTAGGTGTTTTAAAAAAGTACTGAACTCTCCTGTCACTAGAGTGAATGCTGGTCTTCCCTCCTGCATTATTACTGTGAACTGAGCTTGAATACTCTGTGTTCCAAATCTGTTAAAATTTTATATTGGTGTGCAAATAAAAAAGAATAATAAATATTTGATGTACAACTTATCACCCTTTGTTTAAATAGCTTAATTCTTGATCGAGGTCATCTTTACAGATGTGGATGGGTATCAGGCTTTTGTTTAGGTATCACCATCCCCAGTTCAAATTACTATCTCCTTTTAATGTCATTTTAAGATGTCTCTTCTGCTAAATCCCTTTATTTTTATAAGAAAATGTCAAATCTACCTCCAGGTAGGAAATTGTTAAGAGACATGGTTCTACTCTTAATTGGAAAACTGAAATAGATAATAATCCCAGCTATTTGATACAGACTCTGACTTCAAATTCTGTCCTTTAGGTCAGGAACACATTATACTGAAAGGATTATCTGATATGGGAGATCTCCCTATTTCTCTGCAGATAGTTTTAAGTCTACCCATGCCTCATGCCAACCGGTAACTGTGTGCTCGGAAAATATTTAGCCAATGTGTTGGTTCAGCTTGAAGGAAGCCTCTTAGTGCTATTAATGAAGGTACCTATGGAAGGGTGCTAGGCAGAGGGCCTTCAGGTCTGCCTTCTGTATTTGTAGTATGCATTACAGTTCCATCCATAGTGTGCTACAGGGCACACATTGTTCATTGCATTAGATAGCAGCCTAGAGGATACAAGTGAGCATTCTTTTAGACAGTAGTAAGAGAAACAGTTTTGCTTCTCCTGAGCAACAACCTTTATTTTACAGGTAGTAAAATATGCTAAAATATGGTAAAACAAAAAACAAAAAACAAAAAACAAAAAACAACCTCTCTCACTCTCAAATAAGTAAATAAATAAAATCTTTTAAAAAATGCTATTTTGCCATAAATCCCATAATTAGCCATGTTTTCCAATTCACTTCCTGGGAAATACGGAATGAAAAAGTAACTCACATTAGTAAGTGATATGATTTTCTGACGTGGGCCTGTGTGTTAAATTTAATTCTGGTTTCATGTTATTTTTTCATTCAACCACAGGTTTCATCCGATTTTCCTACTCTTTGTCCCCCTTTCCTTATGTCATTTTTAACATTAAGACAGGAAATGAATATTATAATTGCATATACACTACATGATGTTAATATATTTATAATGAATTTGTATGTATAATGAATATATAATTATAGATATAAATTTATATTACAATTATATATATGTCAAGTCTTTTCATATTCTCATTCTGAAGTTTGGTTAACAATGTATTTTGCTTGTTGACACTTGAATTAGATGAATACAGAAAATGAGGAGCAATGATAATTAAAAGGATTTAGCCTTACTATTGCCTTCACTAAAAATAATTTAAAGTTTTCTACATTACCTGAGGATGTTCTGGCCTCTGTGTGAGTGTGAACAGAGGCATAGGGTAAGGCAGTCAGCAGGAAATAAGAGACTCCTCAGCACAGACCATATGGTTTAGCTACTTAATTACTTGTGCAATGTTGTTTCACCTCTTCATAACACACACTTTCCTCTGTCTACAAACCTTTACCCTTCTTTTCTGTCTGAAAATTTATTTTCTGTCTATCAAGATCCCTTGAAGTAATATCCCCAATAGATCCTTCCCTGTAAGGTGTGCTCCTTTGCTGACATCTAACACATAATAAGTTGTTTATATGTCTGTTGCCTTGCTCATCCATTTTTGAGATCAGAAAACATATTATTATATTTTTAATGAAGTTTCTAATATAATCCTTGTTCTAGTAAAATTAAGGAATATATGAATGAAGTGTCTCTCATATTTCAAAAACCTGGTGGGAACAATAGGAGTTAATATTTCTAATGGATTAGCTGCCATGCATTACAAAAATGAATTTCATGTGCTACTGTTGTTCATGTAATGTCCCCTGCATGAACAAAAACATATAAATGTAATATTTGTAAAAATGAAAATATAAACTGGTTAATATACTAAAAATGTCCAGAAACAGCAGGTGCAGCATAAAATTAATAAATAAATCTGATTGAAACTAAACTTAAGTGAAAGGTATTTGATTTGTAGTAAATCCTTACTAATTTAATATCAAGACTATGCTGCAAATAGATTTAAATGTTGACACATTTGGGGGCATGTGGCTCAGTCAGTTAAGTGTCTGCTTTCTGCTCAGGTCATGATCTTAGGGTCCTGGGCTCAGCAGGAAGTCTGCAAATCCTTTTCCGCCTGCCCCTCCCCCCCGCTCCAACATGCTCTCTTGCTCTCTCTTTTAAATAAATAAACAAAATTTTTAAAGAAAAATAAAAGTTAGCACATTTTATTTTAATATGGCTAATATCTATGCACATTGTTATGTGAAAAACAACAGCAACCTGTTTATATATTGGATCTTGTTTTAAACAATATTAAGCTTTTTTGCTGTTGTTTGTCATCAGAGAAGTTAGGTTAATTTTATATTTTTACATAGAAAAAATCACTACTTAGAAATAGACTATAGTCCCCATAGCATATATTAGTAAAAAATTGTATATTAGTAAGAAGAGCAAGGTCAGAGTATAGGCTGATCCAAGAATAAAATTGGATTTTCTTTTCTCATGTCAAGGAAATCCCTTTGAAGGGAAAAATTAATTATTTGCTGGTGAACTAGGAAGTTTTAAAGAGAGAATACTGTAGCTAGCTGACTATTGGTTAAATTATCCTGGATATTTGCCATAACAAACTTCACAAATTCCAAGCAATTTTCTTCTTTTCAAACCAAAATCTTTCTTTCCAAATAAAGGAGATTTCCATGCCAGAGCATTGGGATTAAACTTAAAAAGAGAAAATCAGTTTGTTATGTTGTTGGAGCAAAGAAAATTATTATTTGATATATCTACATAGAAACCCTGCTACCTAAAGTCAATAAACTTCCTAAGTTTCAGAGGTATCAAGTTGTGCACTAAAGACATATGAAAAAATCTAGAATTCTGGTTGTATTTCTGTGAGAAAAAATTTAAAATATAAGTGCTAAGTTGACTTAGTTATTGTATTGTATTTACTTTATTACATAGAAAATATTATGTGCAAATATCCTCTGATGGTATAAAAATCCCTTTTTCTATTAAGTATTATAATGTATTGAAATTTTAAAAGGGCCAGTAGAGAATGACACAGTTAACACAGGCAAACAAGTGATTTTGCATTTCCGTGTTAATGGTCAGAAAGGAAAGCTTATTAGAAACTGTTACCCCATACTCAGTGTTTTGAATGTTGTTATCAGAAGGTATGTGGAATTTAAGAAACAAAGCAAATGAGCAAAGGGGAAAAAAGAGAGAGGGGGAGAGATAGATAGAGGCAAACCAAAAAACAGACTCTTAAGTACAGAGAACACACTGATTGATGGTCACCAGAGGGGAGGAGGGTGGTGGGGTGGGGGAAAAAAGTGATGGAGATGAAGGAGTGCACCTGTGATGACTATGGGGTGATGCATGGAAGTGTTGAATCACTATATTGTACACCTGAAACTAATATTACATTGTATATTAACTAACTGGAATTTAAGTAAAAATTTTTAAAAAAGAAGGTATCTAAAAATCCCTAGGGATGTTTTAATATGACTGTAAAAATGGCTTCTCTGTTTTTCTGGAGGGTTGGATTCATTATTAGAGTTTCTATCTCATATCTTCCATTCTAAACCCTGTCTTATTGGACCTGCATCCAGAAATATCTACAGTTTTATACCAGCTTTGAGCTGGTATATTAAAATATCAGTAAATGATACCAGAGCATATTTTCTTTTATAATACAATAAAACCACCTGTTATCCCAAAATTAACCAAAATCTTAACTTTTCAGGATTTTCCTTACTACAAATGAGGCATACAACAACAACAAAAAATTTAATGTCAAGGATTTATCTTAAAAATAGATGATTTTACATTTCTAAAAGCACTGAAAACACACAGATTACAAAGATAGAGATGACTATCTTCTGCTCCTTCATCTTCCTATCTTGCTAGGGGAGTTCTGCAGGAGGGGAGAGGAAAAATAACTGGCTCGAGATATACAAACAGAGAATTTATAGAGCTGCTTTGCTGTTTGACATTATCCTACAGTAGCATTCCTTAAACAAAAAGAAATGCTATTTTTTGTTTCTTTATAAACTTTAGGATAAAGAGGCTCACAATAGTCTTATTTAGGTTTTGTCAGTAAAAAATGTATGGAGATTGGGGTGCCTGGATGGCACAGCCTGTTAAGCATCTGACTCTTGCCTTCGGCTCAGGTCAAGCTCTCAGGTCTTGGGATTGAGCCCCACATCAGGCTCTGTGCTTAGTGGAGAGCCTGCTGGAGATTCTTTCTCTTTCACTCTACATAGTCTCTCTCTCTCAAATAAATAAATCTTTAAAAATGTATGTAATTCTAAGAGTGAAGCTTAGTATCATCTTGTTCATCCCACTGAATAGTACTGATATTTTTTCAACCACACATATTCATGACCATCACTTTATCTACTTGTAGATCATAGTTACATAGGCTAATAAGGATTGATTAGCCTTTGCCCAGCAATTCATATCCAAATAATAGCTTCTAACTTGTCCTGTCCAAAGTTTGGAATTATTTTGTCTTTGACTCAATGTGTTAAAGTAAAATAATTTAGGCTAGTTCAACATTTGATCTCCATTCTGACACTTGGTCATGTAGAATAAGCACCTGCAGCCTTGACCACACTCAGTCCAGTTCAGTATGACAGTCCAGCCAGATTCTATCAGAAGAGATAAGCAAGTAAACTTTGGAGACACTGGTTTGTACTAACTCAGAAAACACCCTATTCAGTATCTTAAATTAGAACTCAAATATGACTCGGTCCATGGCAAGCTGCAGTGTTTCTCAGAGAGTAATATATTTGACACTGATAACAATAATTGCAGTCTGTTTGTGACAGCAAAGATAAAACCTTGCATAACTAAAAATGGCAAGTGCAGGTATGGTAATTATAGCTACTATACATTTGACCTATGCCTTTAATATTCTGGAGAAATTTAATTAGTAAAACTTCCAAAGTTATTTTCTAATTAAAAAAAAAAAGGAAAGGGAACACTTTAACTTAATTACTTATTGTCAGAAAAGTAGAGTGAGCTGGCAGTTAATTTTATCAACAATAAATTTGTTCACAATTAACCTTTTTTTAAGCATCTTCCAGGTATATGTTTTTGTAAAGATTACTGATATACCTGGGCTATAATTAAAATGTCTAAAGTCCTTCCTGCTATTATTATATTTAATTTGTTAAAATAATCCTAAGAGAGGACATTCACAAATCTAAGAAACGGAGTCGAAATCAGTTGGCCTTGGATTCATTTCAAATGCCTGGTGCCTTCTTTTTGGAAAACATTTTAGAACAGGACAGAGGAATAACAATGACTGAGTATCCTCGATGATATAAGATGAATTATGTGCCTAACATAGTTTGAAATAGTAAACACACTTCCTCCTTTCCTTTCATGTTCTATAAGCTTTTAAAGAGCTTCTTAAACTTTTTGTGTATTGAGATTACATGGAGTATTACTTAAACTGCAAACTCCCATATTCTAGACAATAGAAGCTTATTTAGTAGGTCTGGAAACCCTCCTTTTTAAATAATCACCCCTGATATTTCTCCTGCATTTTAAAACATAAACCATATTTTGCAAAACATTGATCTAGAAAATGTGAATGAACTCCAACTACCAGTTTTATGTTTACAATGCTGTCCACTGTCCAATGCTAAGTTGTCTGGGAAGGTTGTGAGAAGGCGTGAAAGAGTTGCCTTATAAAGAGCATAGGAGCAGTGGAGGAGAAAGAAGATAATTTCTGCAGTCACGACAACAAAGGTAAATGCACTATAGTTGTCACAGCAAGGGTGATTTTAGGATTGGACCTATACACTTAGAAATACATTCTGGTCCAGGCTTCTAGTTTTGAGAAGAAAAAGAATTACCTTTATGTTTCTAAGCTGCCTATTCCCACTTTTACATGGGCAGAATTGACAGAGAATCAGGGATGACTCCTTCCAGTAATAAAGACTTGCAGTCCATCCTTTAGAAAGGATTAATATTTATCATGACAGGTTCTGGATGGAGGCTATGGACAAAGCATATCAACTATAAAAATGCAGGGATAAGTAATTGAAAATGGTGCTTCTTCCTTTTTTTTGACTTGACATAAATTATATATAAATATACATTTTTTTCTGGATCTTACAATGAATTTATATTCTTGGAATAGCTTATAGAATCAAAAGCCAAAAATTTCTCTAAATGTCCCAGTTACCTATGCTGAGTATTATTTATATTGGGTGGCAGCATATAGTACTAAAATGTTCTTAAAGTAAGAAATCTGTGACTCTTTATAAATCCCTTCCCAGTAGAAGTAAAGTTCCAAAATCCTTGTGATTCAGATTTCTAGAAAAAAAGTTACCCTAACTACCTTACATAAAAATTGCAATAGAAAGAAAAAGAACAAAGCTAGGAAAGCTGAGTTCAGCCAGAAAGAACGATCTCAGGAGAAAGAAAAAAAACTTATGAATAAGAGAGAAAAGCAAATATTTTGGAATAACTATAAATTTGTTTCAAAGAGATCTTCCAAGTGAAATTCCATGCATGATGTGTTTAGTTCCCTCCTGATGATATCATAAATCTTCAACAATATTACAAGTGACAATATATGTTACGTTGTGTAATAAATAGCATAAACATGTCACAAAATCAACACAGGCACTTATTTCCAGCCCTAGAAAGCATAGATTCTCCCTCCAAACCTTAACTTTCTAAAAGCACCCCGACCATCATCTTAAATTGAAACTCTGAGGAAACAGTATTCACATTTATCTTAATAGGTACTATGCTCCTTTAGAAAAGGCCACTGCTTCTACCCATTGGCCAGTAGAGACAAGTCCTATGCCTGGATCTCCAGCAGGCAGAGAGGACTATACTGACTACAATCTCGACCAGCACTGTGAGAGTTTGATCCAGATTTTTTATCTTTTATCTTCCCAGACAGCAGGGAGAACATAAGCAGAGAGGGGTCCAGATGAGGACAGTTGTGAAGGAGAGGTAAGACTTCTTTTAGAGCATGATACATAATGAATAAGGAGAAGATACTCCCATGAGTGAAAGATAGTCCTGAATCAAGAAAACTGAAAACACTTCTTGTAATAGATAGATGAAGACTCATCTATAAGGGACAGACCTGTGTTGGTGACTGGTGACTATATATCAAAGAGTTTCCTTGTTTATAAGTTGCCTTCTGACCTGAAAGTTAAAAAGTTGGGCACATGAGCCTGAGGTAAGTGTTCCTAGAACATGTGCATCTTCCTTGATGGATTATACACCATGTGCATATTATCCCAAAACAATGAGAATGTGGATTTTAGGGGAATAACAATTTTAGAAATGTAACCAAACACTTGGCCTGGGGCACCTGGGTGGCTCAGTGGGTTAAGCCTCTGCCTTCAGCTCAGGTCATGGTCTCAAGGTCCTGGGATCGAGCCCAGCATCAGGATCTCTGCTCAGCAGGGAGCCTGCTTCCCCCTCTCTTTGCCTGCCTCTCTGCCTACTTGTGCCTTCTGTCAAATACATAAAAAATCTTAAAACAAAACAAAACAAAACAAAACACTTGACCAAATATTTTGGAGTAACTCCTGTAATTCTTTTTTCTTTTTCTTCCTTGATTTCAACCTATAGGACTTGCAGTTTTCATTTCAAAATCAAGTTTTGTATTAAAAATTAATCTTCCTAATATTTCTGTCATTTATTTAACTCATGAGGCTTTCTGATTTCTATGATGGACTACTTTACAGAAGGAAGGAAGGTACACTACTAGAAATCATAAAAACTGTGTAAAGCTGCTCTTCATAACTTATCTGCTCCATGACACATGACAACACCATTTGTAATATTACAGAAGCCCCTCATTTGTAATATTACAGTTATATTACAACAAGGAAATATTAGCATCTGGACTCCATTTTGCAGAGAATATCAATTGTGGTAACTTATATAAAGCCATATTGTAAAATGTAAAATGTATAAATATTAACTAAGAAAATAGTTATGGTGGTGGGAAGCCACAAGAAGAGATCTCTTTGAATTTTATTTTTTTAAAGTTTTCATTTAAATTACAGTGTAATACTAATTTCAGGTGTAGCTCATACTACACTACAGCTCACCAAGTGTACTCTTCATCCCCATCACTTGTTTCCCACATCCCCCTACCCACCTACCCACCAGCAGTATGTTCTCTATAGTTAAGAGTCTTTCTTGGTTTCTCCCCCACATCTCTTTTTTTCCCCTTTGCTCATTTGCTTTGATTTTTAAATTCCCCATATGAGTGAAAGCATAAGGTATTGGTCTTTCTCTGACTTGTTTCACTCAGCATAATACGCTCCAGCTCCTTCTGTGTATTGTTAGAACTTTGCTTGTGTAAATCAATGTGATAGTTATATTCAAATGGCTCATTTTGAAATAAGAAAATTAGTTTAAGAAATAAGCATTCCTCTTGTGTAGCTTATGTTCAAATCTGAGGCAATGATAGAAAAAAAACCCCATAAATATTTTTATCTTGAGAATATTTTACCAGTTAATATCATTGAAGTAAATATGGCTAGAGGTCATTTCAACTTTTTAATACTCATGAAATCTGAGTACCTAAAACTTTTGATACAATTTATTTTTTTTGTCACTGAAGTACACAATCAAAAACATGTTCAGTTGAAATTAAAATTCAAAGAAATGAGAGTCAAGTCAGTATGTTCTGTCTTTCTCTGCAATATCAAAAGCTCTCTTCCACCTATCTGTCCTATGTTATTATAGACACATGTGTGTCTGGGTGTGTGTGTGGTGGATGGGGGGCAAGCTTATTAAGTTCATCCCACATCCTGCAAAGGATGTGAGGAAAAAAAGAAAAATCTTTCCTGTCATAGCATGGTGCAAATGGCACCATGAACAAATGATCATTTTGACTTTTACTAATTAAACATGTCAAAAAAGACATTCTTTGCTTATACTTCTCATCAGTTGCCTTAAAATAACTATATGAGTTAATAAGAAACTGTTTGACTTTGTCAAGGAAAGATGATTTATTAATTTAAGCATCTGAAGACTGAAATACAGTTCTGTGATGCTCAGTTTATTAACGGCCTATGCTTCTCTTAATGTGTGAAGGAACATTACTTTTCAAAAGAATTCTGTGTAATCATACTTGCTTCTGCTTATAATCTCCATTAATTTATTCATTTACTCCACAAATAGCTATTGAGTTGCTACACCCTCCCAGCCAGTGACTGAATCATTAGAGAGACTTTGGAATATAACATAAATTCTGGAAAGGCTCTCTTCATACCCTGTCTTTCTGAAATCCTTCTTGTTGGTGTAAGCCCCAACCTGTTCCTCCAGGCCTAGAATGTGGTATCATGAAAGGCAATATACTGTGATAGTGGTAACATGGGAGCTGGGTTCAAACAGATTAAAATAGTAGCCCTAACACATTATAACTAATTTGCCATGGAAAAATACTATACTTTGCAACCTTAAGTTTCATCATTTGTGAATCTGTGGCATAACACATAAGTAGCATATTCTGTCAAAAGATTAAATGCAAATATAACGCACTCACTTTCTCAACTACTTTTGTAATTGTCACTTACAGAACCCTTCATGTTAGGCTGGCAAAAATCCATACCTCAGTTCTAGGCATCATATCCATGTTCAAAGCAGGAAGTAGAAGGAATGGTGGTACAATTACATCTTTTTCTTTCTTTTAAAGTAAGAAAATCGGGAAGAAAAAAAAAGTCTACTTAAGGGTCATATTCTGTTAAATCATAGCTCATTAGCCAGAACTGCTCTCTAGGTAGTCAACTCCTACTTCCAGAGAAGGGAGACAAACAGAATCTAGAGTAGAATCAGGTGGATTATAAGTAATGTTAGTCAGAAGATGGCAACTCTCATGGTCAGTTTTTTGTTTTTTTTTTAAGATTTTATTTATTTATTTGACAGACAGAGATCACAAGTAGGCAGAGAGGCAGGCAGAGAGAGAGAGAGGGGGAAGCAGGCTCCCTGCTGAGCAGAGAGCCCAATGCGGGCTTGATCCCAGCACCCTGGGATCATGACCTGACCGGAAGGGAGAGGCTTTAACCCACTGAGCCACCCAGGCGCCCCAGTCATGGTCAGTTTTTTGGAGAAGCAAACCTGACTTCTCTTAGTGGGTCAATTTCTCTATGATACACTGTAAGCACCAGGTTCCTGTCCTTCCTAGTATTTAACACAATCATAAACTTACATTAATTAGTATAATTTTTTTATTTATTAAGTTTTAAATTCCATTATAGTTAACATACAGTATTATATTAACAATATCTAAATACATATCAGTTCTATACATTACTCAGTGCTCATCACAAGTGAACTCTTGAATCCCCAACACCTACTTCACCCATACCCCACTCACCTCCCATCTGGTGACCATCAGTGTGTTCTCTATACCTAAGAGTCTATTTCTTGGCTTGTCTCTCTCTCTCTCTCTCTCCTTCCCCTCCCTTTGTTTGTTTGCTTCTTAAATTCCAAATATGAGTGAAATCATATGGTATTTGTCTTTCTCTGACTTATTTCGGTTAGCATTATAATCTCTAAATCTATTCATGTATTGCAAATGGCAAGATTTCAACCTTGTTTATGGCTGAGTAATATTCCATTGTATATACATATTGAATGAAAGTGGTAAGAGTGGACACCTGTCTTGTTCCTGACTTAGGGGAAAAGCTATCAGTTTTTCCCCATTGAGTATGATGTTCACTCTGGGTTTTTCATATAAGGCCTTTATTACATTGAGATACTGAAATGATCATACGGTTTTTATCCTTTCTCTTACTGATGTGATGTAGCATATTGATTGATTTGTGAATATTGAACCGCCTTTGCATCCTGGGAATAAATCCCATGTGATTGAGGTGAAGGATTTTTTCTTTAATGCATTGTTGGATTCAGTTTACTAGTATTTTGTGGAGGATTTTTGCATCTATGTTCATCAGAGATATTGGCCTGTAGTTCTCTTTTTTGTAGGTATCTTTAGCTGTTTTGATGTCAGGGTAATGCTGGCCTCATAAAATGCATTTGGAATTTTCCTTCCTCTTCTACTTTTTGGAATAGTTTGAGAAGAATAGGTATTAAGTCTCCTTTAAATGTTTGGTAGACTTTACCTGGGAAGCCATCTGGTCCTGGACTTTTGTTTGTTGGGAGATTTTTTGTTTGCTTGCTTGTTTGCTTGTTTAAAAGATTTTATTTATTTATTTCAGACAGAAAGACAGAGAGTGAGGGAGAGAGAGCAAAGCCAGAGTTTGGAGGAGAAAATGGAGAAGCAGACTTCACACCGAGCAGGGAGCCTGATGCAGGGCTCGATTCCAGGACCCTGCAATCATGATCTGAGCCAAAAGCAGATGCTTAACTGACTTAGCCACCTAGGGGATCCCCTGGGAGGTTTTTTGTTTTGTTTTGTTTTGTTTTGTTTTTTTGACTATGTATTCAATTTGATTGTTGGTAAATGGTCTGTCCAAATTTTCCATTTCTTCCTGTTTCAGCTTGATAGGTTATATGTTTCTAGAATCAATACATTTCTTCTAGGTTGTCCAATTTGTTGGAACGTTTTTCCATCCCCTCACTTTTAATCTGCAGGTGTCTTTAGATCTGAAAGTAATCTCTTAAGGGCAGCATATAGATGGGTCTTTTTATTTTATTTTTTTTTAAGATTTTATTTATTTATTTGACAGAAAGAGACAGAGAGAGCACAAGTGGGGGAGTGGAAGTCATAGGGAGAGGGAGAAGCAGGCTGTCTGCTGAGCAGGGAGCCTGATGTGGGGCTTGATCCCAAGACCCTGGAATCATGACCAGAGCTGAAGGCAGACATTTAACTGACTGAGTCACCCTGATGCCCCTTGTTTTTTCTTTCCTTCTTTTCTTTCTTTCTTTCTTTCTTTTTTTTTTTTTTGTTTGTTTGTTTTTAAATCCATTCTATCACCCTATGTCTTTTGATTGGAATATTTAGCCCATTTACATTCAAAGTAATTATTGATAGAAATGTATTTATTGCCATTTTGTTTTTTGTTTTGTGGTTGCTTTATAGTTTTTCTCCAATCTTTCCTTCTCTTTCATGCTTTGCTGACTTTCTTTACTGACACACTTAGATTTCTTTCTCTTTATTCTTTGCCTATCTATTACTGGTTTTTGATTTATAGTTACCATTCAGTTTATGCAACATCTTCTGCACACAGCAGTCTATTTTAAGTTGATGGTCACCTAAGTTTGAACCCATTCTTTACTCATCTTTCTCATCATGTTTTAGGTATATGGTGCCATATTTTACATCCTTTTCTTGTGTGTGTGAAGCTCATATATGACTTTTACAGATACAGTTATTTTTATTGCTTTTGTGTTTCCTACTTTTCATACTCTAACTTATGATTTTCCCTTTCCACTCAAAGAATCCCCCTTAACATTTCTTGTAGGGTTTGTTTAGTAGTTATGCACTCCTTTAGCTTTTGTTTGTTTGGGAAACACTTTATCTGTTTTTCTTTTTTGAATGATAGCCTTGCTGTAGAGCATTCTTGGCTGCAGTTTTTTCCCATTCAGCCCTTTGAATATATCATGCTACTCCTTTCTGGCTAGCAAGGTTTCTGCTAAAAAGTTCACTGAAAGCCTTATGGGGTTTCCCTTGTATGTAATTGACTTCTTTTCTGTTTTCACTTTAAAAATATTTTCTTTATCACTATTTTTTGTCATTTTAACTAGTATGTGTCTTGGTGTGGACCTTCTTTGGTTGATTTTGTTGAAGGATCTCTGTGACTGCTGGATCTAGATACCTGTTTCCTTCTACAGATTAGGGAACTTGTCAGGTATTATTTCTTCAAATAAATTTTCTGCCCCCTTTTTCTCTCTCTCCTTCTGTTGTGATCCCTGTAATGCAAATTTTATTACAGTTGATGGAGTCCCTGAATTCCCTAAGTCTAAGTTTGCATATTTTTTTTCTCTCACCTGTTCAGCTTGATTACTTACCATTACTCTTTATTACAGGTTATTAATTTGTTCCTCCGCTTCCTGAAGTCTGCTATTTATTTCTTCTAGTGTATTTTTAGTGTCATGTATTGTGTCCTTCATCTCTGATTGCTTCTTTCTTATCTCTTTGTTAAGGGTTTCATTAATGTCCTCCACTCTTCTCAAGTCCAATGAGTATCTTTATATTCATTACTTTAAATTCTCTAGCAGGCATATTTCTTTTATCTGTTCTCTTATGTCTCTTTCTGTGGTTTTGTCCTGTTCTTTCATTTGAGAAATACTTCTCTGTCTCCTCATTTTGTCTAACTCTCTGTCTTTTTCTGGGTGTGAGGAAAGTCAGCTAAATCTACTGCCCTTGAAAGTAATGGGCAGGGTGCAGACTTTTAATGATGTCCTATTTGTCCTCTTCCTCTAAGTATATGCAGCCACTGCCAAGACTGGGGTCGGCTGAGGCCATTCTGCAAAGCTCTTGAGTGGGGAGTGCAGTTCTCACAAGGTGTGTATGTTTTCCCCAGAAGGTGACCAGCCACTGCTTAGACCCATGCCCTGCACAACGCCCTGGTAAAGAGATGCAGTGTTGCTGAAGTTTATATTGGTCTTCTGGGGGAGGGGAATGGTAGAACAGTCACTGACATAAGAATGACTGGAAAGGGAGGATCCACATAGTGGGGTGGGGGGAGTTGCTTTGTTTAAGCAAGTTAGGTAGTAACTATAGATGCCATGATAATTCCTGTAGGTAGCCGTGTGTTTATACTGAGGGCTGGAAGAAGGGAAATGGTGTTGTCAACTTCTTTGTTCCTGGAGGGGGATCCCTGCAATCTCTGCCTCTCAGGATACACTCTGAGATGAGTAAGTCTCCCTTCTGTGCACACAGGTGTTTTTCAAAATGCTGCTTCAGTGGTAGATCTCTGGGTGCTATTTGTTATGCTGTCTCTTAAAGGGCAGGGACCCAGCTTCCTAACACTCTTTGGGCTCTCCCAGATTGGAACCCACTGACTGCTAAAATTTCAGGATTTAAAACTTGCTGGTTGCAAAATCACAAAATTCAGCCCTTCTTGCTTTCAAAGCCAAATGTTATGGGGTTTTGTCCCCCATGAATGCTCCCGGGTGTGATAGCATTTTTTTGCCCTTCTCCATGCCCCTAGCTCCCTCTGACTGTGGATTGCTGGGGTCCATTTAGCTCACCACCTCATCTTTGCATTTGCACTTCCTACCCTCTTTGATGTGGCCTCTTCTCTGCCTTTAGCTGTGGAGTTTGTTCTGCCAGTCTTTGAGTTGTTCTCTGAGTTATTTATGCAGATGTGACTAGACACACCAAGGGATCAGGTGTGTTTAGGGTCCTCCTACACCACCATCTTCCCAGCCTCCTTATTCTAGTGTAATTATTAAGGACTGTCTTTCTCATTTAACTGTCATCTCTAATGAGGGCCCAAAGCATGGAGAAGGAGTTTCCTAGTTTCTTATCCACATCAAATGATTAATTATAATTTATTGAATGACTAAATGCATAAGTGACTATGCAAATTTTTAAAAAATTTATCTGCCTGTAATTAAAGAGTTACACAAATAATAGTCTGATTTTCATAATTTTCTTTGAAAATTTCTCTTCACTTTTAACATTTTTGTACAATATATTTTCTTTAGTAATGTTAGTTTTCCTTATCCATTCCTGTTATCTCCTTGATGCACTGCAAGCTTCTTTTTTTTTAAAGATTTACTTATTTATTTTAGAGAGAGACAGCATGAGTGGGAGGGGCAGAGGGAAAGGGAGTGGGAGAGAGAAAATCTCCACCAGACTCCCCACTGAGTGAGAAGCCCCATGCAAGTTTTGATCCTAGGATCCTTAAATTATAACCTGAGCTGAAATCAAGAGTTGGATGCCCAAGAGATTAAGCCACCCAGGTTCTCCTATACTGCAATCTTCTTAAATGTAAACCTTTTCTAACATTTCTCTGGATTACCCACTGCACCTAGTACAGTGCTTATTGAATAGAAAACAGCTAGTAAGTGTGAGAAAACTGATTAATATTTATACATAAAGGCATTGTTGTTATGAGATTTTAGAGAATTCAAAATACAAATTTTTAATAGAATAAAATAAAAACTTTTTTTTCAAAGAGTGAAAATGTATTACTGGTGAATATAATATAGAATTCATAAGTCTATTTCTATAAATCACTATAGCTTTTCTTGCCAATTACAAATGGAAGCTTAAAAGCAACAACTCCACCATTCAAAAAAAGGATTATGACTATACTAAATCTAATCACAAGTAAAACTGTTTAAGTATTAGCAGCAATTGATGATTAAATCCAGATATTGAGTTTTAAGTAAAAAAAACCTCCACTAAAAAGATAAATTAAAACCATGATACTGAGACAATCTCTCACATTTACTCTCTTTTTCACAAAAGTTATGACTCCTGATTACTTTTCCTCTATTGAATCATTCTCCAACTTAAACATCATAAAAGCAAAACAAGTAGACAAGCAAAAAATAAAATCTTGCTTGACTTCAAATCACACCCAGCCACCACATTTCCTTCCTCAATGGACAATGATCAGATTATCTTGACAACTACTCCACTGGCAATAGGTTGACAGCTAAATCCAACAGCCAATTCTCATATTAAACATTTTAGTAGCAACTGACTCAGCTGAAAATACGTCTCCTTATGAAACACTTCACATGGTACCTAGGACAGCATTTTCTTATTCTGATCAAGCAGTGGAGCCTATTTCCCACCTCCTTGGATCTATTTACTTTGTGATTTGTTTTTTTCCAATAGAATGACATGAAAGTGACCTTATGCCAGTTACAGATTTGAACTCAAATAGCTTTGCCTAATTCTCATCTCCTTGAAAACTTGCCTGGATACCACATGAACAAGCCCCTAGCCATCTGGGTGAGGAGTGGCTCTATGGAACAGAAGATGAGTTGTCCTACTTGAAGCCATCTTAAACAAATCAGCCCTTATTTTACCCCAGAGTTAACCAGAGATGTATGGAGAGAGCACAGTTGAGACAAAAGTGTCCACTGAGCCCAGTGTAAACCTTGTTTCCGCAGAAGAATAAACTAAGTAAGTGCCTTTATTTGTATCACTAAAATATGGGGTCATTTCTATGACCAATGTATAATTAGTATAGTCTAGAAGCATCTCAAATCCCAGACCCCTTTCAGTCTTAGAAATCTTAGAAAACAGTACTACCGTCTAACCATTGATGTTCACACAAAACCGTGGGTTATCTTGGTTCCATTCTTTGTCAAGCTTCAAATTCAATTCATGTCTTAGACTAGTTTCCCTAGCATGTAGAGTCAGAGACAAAACCATTACATGCTGCAACTTTATTAAAGAGTAAAGGACAAAGGGAATAAATCAGGGGAAGTGGGAAAGCCACTGGAGTTATTTTATCAAGTTGGCCACTACTAAATACTACCACTTGCTCAATTCTACAGTACAGTTATCTGAAAAGTGCAATAATTGTATTTCAGGACTGTTTATGTGGGAGAAAGAGGTAAGAAATTTCCCATGTGCCTTACCCTTTCAGCTCAGTTGTCTCAGATTAGCTAAATATTTAGTTTTGGGTTGATAACAATTGCACACTTCAGGACTGTCCATGTGTTGCACACTGGGAAATTTCTTCCATAATTTTACATCTGGGATTTCACAAGTTTTTCCCAGTCGGGAGACCAGAAGTTTAGCTGCACTTCTGAGAAATTGGCCAGAACGCATGAAGAACTAATGATGCCTTCTCACAAGACAAAACAGCATCCTTTTCTACCACAGATGCCTCTAGCACCACTGAATATTCCTGGTCACATGGGTAAAGCCAAAGGGCATCTCATTCATCACAGACTTCATCTGCTACAAAGCCTTCTTTGTCTCTATGTCCCATTAGAAATGGCAGTCTTTTAAGTTATTTGATAACAAACTTTTTTTTAAAGATTTTATTTATTTGAGAGAGAGAGAGTGGGACAGAGAGAGAGAGAGAGAGAATGAGCAAAGGGGAGAGGGAGAAGCAAGCTCCCCACTGAGCAGGGAGACCCATGTGGGGCTCCATCCCAGGACCCTGGGATCATGACCTGAACTGAAAGCAGACACTTCACTGACTGAGCCACCAAGGTGCTCCTTAGGTTGCCTGACAAGTAAACCTGAGCAGCATTCTCAAGTTCTGAACACATTCCTGCAAAATCTAGAGAGGTTCTACATAACTGGTTTTTATATAGGAAGTATAAAGTATAGAAACCTCTCATTATCTTTGCTAAGAGAGTTGCTAAGAGAGTAGATACTCAAACTTTTACAACATACAAAAAATTATAACTATGTGAGGTGACAATTGTATTAACATCTATTGTGGTCATCATTTTGTAATATATACATACCTGAAGTCATTACATTATGTATCTTAAACTTATACAATGTTTTATGTCAATTATACCTCAAGCTGCATATTTGTTAAATAAATAGGCAATAAAAATGTTATTGTCTATGTTGCTCCTGGGAACACTAAGATATAAGAGATATTATGAGCATCACTGTGAATCATGATACCCAAAGTGCCACACTCTGGCTTTCTGCTTATTACACTAATTATGACTATCTTACTTTGGAAGGTTACGTGTGGATGCTTCTGCCACTGCTATTCTAAATTCCACTGGTTCTAGAAAGCCCAATTTCTTGGGAGATCCTTCCACTGTCAGTCCTGGCCATCCTGGAGCAGGCCATCAAGCTTGCTAAGATCTCGCAGCCCCTTGAGTACTGCATTTCTTTTCACCCTGATGATGGGAGTATCACAGATTCTAGGTGTGACCTAATTCATTCAAAATGTACAAGTCTCTGAGCTTGATGATCCTTCATCAACCCTATGTCAGGACAGTATTAGCAACTCTGCTCTAGATACTCCAGGCTTTTGTGTCCAACTTTCAAAAATCCATCCTCATCCAGTCTACAAATTGAGTGTCGCTACATCAGTACATTTTCTCCTTTTCAATCTTACAGTCTGGTTCTCTCCTCTCAGACTAACATCTTGAAAACACACTCTCACGTATATTATTTTCTCTGCTTCTCACCAATATTAAACAGTTTTGCATATCCTTCAGCTTGTGATTTCTTCCTGAGTCAGGGATTGTACTCCCCTGATCAGGTTATCTTAATGGTAAATTAATATGGTATCAATTAAAAAGTAATGGAGGCTAGAACTTGAGGAAAAAATAGGCATGATTTTGGAAGGCACCTGCCTACAATAAAGTCATTGTCCAAACTCCAAGCAAGGAGAAATTATTTTGCTTTAGCTAGGAGAATAGGGCTGCTTCTTCTTCTAAAGTTTTTAGAAGACTCTGAGAGTTCCAATTTCTCAAATGTATCCACCAAACATGTATAAAATTCCATTTTTTTTTTCTATCAGGGCCGTTTGATAGGAGACATCTTGTAGCTATGAATTATTTCTCTTTTTGCGGCTTTGCCACTTTTGTAAATGGATCCTAGGCTTGGTTCTCAGCACAGCGGATCCTGCCTCTATGAAGTATGCAGTCCCACTGCATGTGAACAAGTTCCCACCAACCTACTTACAAAGGAAAGTAAGCTCCTTATTCAAATCAAACCAGTGAGCAATCTAGCTCTAAATTATATCCTAAGTGTCTGCTTTCTACTCTCTTAGACTGAGTTCAGAAAGGAGTGTCCATGTTAAAGATTGCTACCACCTCTTAAGGAATACAACCTTGAGGTGCAATAGTAAAGATGAAATGAATAAAGTGGAGAATTAGGGAGAGCCAATATAAGACGTGTCGAGTTAGATACCACTGAGTATCTTATTGGATATGACAGCAACATCCTGCCAGAATTTTTTGATTGCATCACAGACAACTCATCCATCAAGAGAGAGGCACATTTGTTCACCAGCTCATTATCACACATTAGGCATGAACTATCTACAAGTGCAGATCATTTATGCATAGAATAAATCCTCAAATGTTTCACATTTCAAAAGCAAAAGGAAAACTTCAGGTGGGAGGCCAGAGAAAGATAGTATCAGTTTGACACATGCAGTTAGTCCTGGCCATGCATGGATGGAAGGAGAGACAAGTCAGTTTGGGTGGGTCTTCAAGGGCCTCTAGGCAGTGTCTACTGCAAACCTTTAGCAAGGCTGTATCTGTGTCTTAAAAATATATTCAACACAGACACTTCCACCACTTCTTGACACCTCTCCTTGGCCTGCATCACCTGCAGACTCCTCCCAGTCTCCATTTCCATTGTTGCCTCCCATTTAGACCACCTAATGTGAGTACCCTCATCAGATCATGTCATTTTCCTGCTCAAAACATACATATAAAAAAATACTCACACAAAAAATAGAAAATAAACTGGGATAAAATAAGATAGTAATGTTGGTTGTTTCTCAGAGATAAATAATGGCTGTAATTTAGTTTCTGTATCTTCTCTTTCACACACATGTACAGTGACAAGAGAATCTAACAATGGCACTAGGAAGATGAGTGGGCTTTCAGCTTTGACCCTCCTTCTGCTCTATACCAGGCTTTACAAAATCAAGGTGTGGAAGGTATGCAGCCACAAACCTGACTAGGAGTTTTCAGTGTCGTTCAAAATGAGGACTAACAATCACTCTAGATGACCGGAAATATACCAGAACAATTATGCATTTTGGAATTTACTGGGTCAAGGGCAACAAAATATATCTGCTTCTGTAATTGTATAAATTGCCATGGATACAAATTTTCTTTCAACTAATTTGGGGAAGAAAGTTAATTTCATGATTACAACAATGGATTATTTTCTATTTAATACTATAGTGAAATGTCTTCTTGGAAAATTGTTTTATATATTTAATCAAATAGTCAATTTATTTGAAAATTAAAAATGGAAATAATTACCACCATCATCATCATTATCATTATTCTTCTGGACCAGTTATTTGCCAGGGAATGTGATACATTCTTTATAAAAAATAACAACAACTTTACTTTTTAGAGTTGTTTCAGGTGCACAGCAAAACTGAAGAGAAGATACAGAAATTCCTTACATACACCCTACCCCCACATATGCACAACCTCCCCGACTATCAATATCCCTCACCAGGTGATCCATTTGTTAATTGATGAACCTACATTGACCCATCATTATCATCCAGAGTTCATAGTTCATGTTAGGGTTCACACTTCTAGAACTTATACTCTGTAAGTTTAGACAAGTGTATAACGACATGTATCCACCATTAGAGTATCAAACAGAGTACTTTACTGTTCTAATAATTCTCTGTGCTCTGGATACTCATCCCCTCAAGCCCTGACAACCACTGATTTTTTTACTATCTCTATAATTTTGTCTTTTCCAGAATGTCATGAGAGTGGATATCATACAGTCTTTCAGACTAGCTTCTTTCACTTAGAAATGTGAATTTAAGGCTCCTCCATATCTTTTCATAGTTTAATAGCTAGTTTCTTTTTAGTGCTGAATAATATTCCATTGCCTGGATATACCAAAGGTTATTTGTCTATTTACCTACTGAAGGGCATCTTTTTTTTTTTTTTTCCCCAAGTTTGGGTAATTATGAATAAAGCTTCTATAAATATTCATGCACAGGTTTTTGTGTAGACCAAATATTCAACTGCTTTGAGCAATTAACAAAGATTGTGATTGCTGAATCATATGATAAGAATATGTCTAGTTTTGTAAAGTTGCCAAACTGTCTCCAAGGTGGCTGCACCATTTTGCCTTCTCATCGGCAATGAATGAGAGTTCCTGTGGCCCCATAAACTCACCAGCGTTTGTTGTTAGTATTCTGGATTTTGGCTGTTATAATAGGTGTGTAGTGGTATCTCATTATTGTTAATATGCATTTCCACGAAGACATATGATGTTGAATATCTTTTCATATGCTTATTTGCCATCCATATGTCTTCCTTGCTGAGGTGTCTATTTAGGTCTTTGACTACTTTTAATTGAGTTGTGTGTTTTCTTATTGATGAACTTTAAGAATTCTTTGTATATTTTGGATAACAGTTCCTTATCAAATGATACATACTTCTCATGAGTGACCTTAGTCCTTGGACTACACCTCATGAACTATAAGAAATTTCTCTACCCATTTTATGTTATTAGTATTATAATGTAGAGAGGTTAAGTTATTGTCAAAACCATTAAGCTACTCTATTGATTTGAATGTCTTAGGAAGCAAAGTCAAGGCACAGAAGTACAAGAGATTTTTTGGGAGCTGTGAAACACCTGTGGAAAATACACGAAGAGGGAGCAAGAACAGGCAGGGAGGGCCTTTGACATATGGTACAGGTCTGACACATTGGAAGGAGTTTCAGACTGCAAAATACCTTCCAGAAACCCTCAGCCAGTCTGGCAGGAGGCTCTGGAGCCAAGATTCCCCTGGTAGCCCATCATACTGGGTCTTTGGTTAGAAGGTGTCAAGGAGAAATTTAAGTTAGGTATTAAATTTTTTATAAAACTTTATTAAGTTTTGTATTCCTAACAAGGAATACAAAGTGCCATATTAAACAAACAGAATAGATCCCATCCGCAATCAAAGAGTCCAAAGCTGGATTAAATCGGCCTATGTATAAATCAGCATTTTATGTACATTCCAGACATTACATACTCTTCTGTTTATTCTCATCATTGTGTATTTGGTTGTATGTCTGTATTATTATGAATTGGGCTGATAAGAACATTTGTATATATAATTCTTGCTAAACAAATATATGCACATCTGTTGGAAGTATACCTCAGAGTAGAATTGCTTCTGGAATTTGCATTTTCTTAGCTATAATAGACAGTGGTGAATAACATGCCAAAATATTATATAAACTTATGCCTCCCACCAGCAATGTATGACGCAAAATTTCCATATTTTCACCAATACTCGGTACTGTCAATCTATTTTCTTCAATGTCTCTGGTAGATTTAATATTTTCTCATTTTTGTTTTAATTTGCATGTTCCTATGAACTAAAGTAATGAGTTTGAGAACTTTATATTTATTGCTATTTGAATATCATGTATTTTGATGTGCCTCTTTAGGTCCCCTTTTTTATTGATTTGCCTGTTTTGTCATCGACTACAGGAAAATATAAACACTTATTTAACCCATTGTCAGATAAATGTACTCACAAATACATACTGTAATTTGCATTTTCCCTAGTTATTAGTACATTTTCATGAAAAGCTGTTCTTAATTTTAATACATCCCTTTTAGTATATTTTTAAAAGGTCTCTATGGATTGTGCTATCTTAAGAAACTTTTGCTTTAAGAAAAAAAAAGCTTTTTCCTACTCCAAGGTCAGGAAGGTTTGCCTACATTAACGTCTAGAAACTTTATGTTTTGCTGATCACATTTATCTATAACCTGTCTGGATTGATTCTTATGCTATAGTTGGAGGTAATTGTCAGGAATCATTTCTTTAGATTTGAACATTCAAGTGACTGAACATCATTTATTGCAATGATCATATTTTCCAAATCCAAGGCAAGGTCAACTGTCTTAAAAATCAGGCAGTTATATATGTGTGCATTTCATGATTCACTATTATGTTCTACTAATTATTTTTGCTTGCATCAATACTAAGCTGCCTCCTTTACCTATAACTTTATAATGCATTTTGATAACAGGTTTCATAAGTTCTTCATATTTTTCTTCTTCTTTAAGGAACAGCTTGCCAATATCTACAAAATAAATATTCATGGTTGTAACTGAAATTTAACAAAGTATATTGATCAACTGGGGTTGAATTAACATCTTTATAATATTGTGACTTCCAAATTACTAATATGATATATTCCTACATTTATTAAACTACATATAGCTTCTTTAATATTTTGTAGTTTCTAGTTTAGATCCTTATATATCTTTTATTGTATTGATTCTTTGGCATTTAATGATTTTGATGCAATGCAAACTGAATAACTGTTTTTAAATTTTAATTTTCCATTTCTTGGTTTCCAGTTTATGGAATATAATTTGTCTTTTTGTATGAAGCATGTACTGTGATCTTGATAATATCATTTTTAAGTTTTAATAATTTACCTCTAGACTCATTTAGATTGCTTCATTTATAATTTTATTTTGATTACTGGTTACTTTTTAATGTTACCACCAGTATATTCTAGGTTAAATCCTACTAGATTGTGTCATGTTTTACTCTGTATAGATTTACTCTTTAAAGTCAATTTACTAATTTTTTTCATCAATTATTGGGAAAGAGATTAGCTTGTGATCTTTCCTTTTTATAAATACTTGTGATATATTATGAATTGTTTCCTTTTACTTTTCAATATAATATTAGTTATACATTTTACTTACATATTTGGTAGATTTATCAGTGAAATTTCTTTGTAGGAAGGATTTTAATAATAGATTAAATTTCTTTAATGAATGTTGAATTATTCAAATTTTCTATCTCTCCTTCTGTAAATCTTACTGTTTCCTCCTAAAGGTAGGGAAAGCCTTATCTAAAAATTCATACTGATTGGCAGAAAACTGTTCATAATATCTTTTTAGTGCATGTAGAATCTTGTAGTTTAAGTACCTGACATCAAGCTTTTGATTGCTGAGGCATCCATCTCAAAAGACATCCATTTTGAGTCAGTGTGTTGCCAGCTGTATGCAAAGCCACAAGCAAACAGCCAGATCAGGAAGCAGCCCACCCTCCCACCTCCATGAAGTTGCCCCCTGGAGACACGGATGGCATGAGTGACCCTGCCTCCATCCTGCCATGATGTCTCAGAATTCTCACTCTCATGCTCCTAATTAGGTAAATAGGAGAGCACCTATGAAGCCCCAATACCCCACCCCTGGATCCTGGCCCAGTTCTGTTTTCTCAATATCTGCAGACTTGCTGTGCAACCCTCAGGCATGCCCTCCACCCTCTAGGACCTGTGATAGATCCCTGATGACGTTTGCTGCAGTGTGTTTTACAGTCAGAGTAAGAGCCACAATGCTGGCACTGCTGAGGGAGGACTGGCCCAGAGGATAGAGCAGGCCTACGGTGTCTTCTTTTCCCCTAACAGTAATGTGGATTTCCTTCCTTTTTTGCTCATCAGTCTTACTAGAGGTTTATTCATTTTGTTAATCTTGTAAAATAATAAATTTAGGCCTTGTTTGGTTTTATCTATTTAATGGGTTTTTCCTAATTCTTCTTCTAATAACATCTACTCATTTGTATTATTTTATTTTGAGGGATTGATTTGCTGTTCTTTTCTAGATTCTTAAGATACAACATTAAATCAATGATATTCAGGTTTTCTTCATACACATTTATTTTCTTTCTAACAGTTATACATTTCCATATTAGCTATGATTTAGTTATACCTGGTAATTGTTGACATGTCCTATCCACATTATCATTCAGTTCAATACGATATATATCTTCTTATATGCCTTCCTCTTTATCCTACTGACCCATGTTTTCTTCATTTTATCTTGTCTTGCTTAGTATTTCATAATTTAGAGGCATCAGAAGCCTTTACAGTGCAAGATTTCTGACAGACACTACTGCTGACGTGAATTTATGTGCTCCATAACATAGTGATGCTAAAGTAGGGATGTTAACATGCTACAGAGAGCAGTGAACTTTATTTCATCCAAGAAGCCAAATCAAAATGCCATATACTAAAAGAAAAGCCCTTGGGGATATCTGTCAACTCTTCTAGCCATAATAGTTTTGTACATGATGAGCAGACCCGGTTGTATTTTACCAACTTAGTCACTTTGTTTCAGGGATACAGAAGGAATTTTAGTGACAAAAAGATAAAAAAAAAAACCCTCACAAGGCAATTCTAAGAAACAAATGAAGCAGAAGTTACTTTATATGAAATATATATATATATATATATATATATATATATATATATGACATTCTACAAATGTATTTATAAGAATAATTTTCAGGACGCCTGGGTGGCTCAGTGGGTTAAAGCCTCTGCCTTCGGCTCGGGTCATGATCCCAGAGTCCTGAGATTGAGCCTCACATTGTGCTCTCTGCTCAGTGGGGAGTCTGCTTCCCTTCCTCTCTCTCTCTGCCTGCCTCTCTGCCTACTTGTGATCTCTGTCAAATAGATAAATAAAAAATCTTAAAAAAAAATCTATTCTGACCAACTCTGTGGTGGAATATTAAAAAAAGAATAATTTTCTATTACATTTTTCCTCAAAAATTAATTTGAATTTTACATACATATAATTTTGCATATCTATCATTTAAGATAAATACAATTTTGGAGCCAGAAAAAAAAAGATGAATACAATTTTGTGACTCCACAAAAGATGACAGATTATTTTTATTTATGGCCAAATGCAGATAATTATAAACTTTTTTTCAGGTGTATACAACTACGGGTGCCCCCAAATGTACAAATTAACAAAAACAAAAATTCCTAAATAGTAAAGCTAATTAAGAATATTATTTTAGGAGGATAGGTGACTTTTTCATGTTGGAAATAACTGACTTGGAGGGGTTGAATGCAGTGATGTTGTTCCAGGTTCTGTGTTGTATTTAATCCATTTTTCTATATTGACTTCAATTATTCTATTATTATTCTATTACAAAAATTTATATAAATTTATATAACTGTATCGTAGAATAAGGAATTGAAAAAAGCTTCATATTTAACCAAATCATAAGAGACAGTTATTGGTACTTTTAAGATGTGCCACTTAACGACTTTAAAGCCATCCAGTTCACTGGTTCCCACATCTTCATTCTCTCTTTACCACATCTCCTCAACACCATCCCCCTTTTCAAATCCTATTCCCAAACTCACAGATTTGGGCCATTCAGAAATTTTGAGAGGAAGTTACAGTTTTCTATAACAACATTGCATTAAAATGGATTTCAGTTTATGGACGTATCTTGACAACTAATCTGGTAAAATACTTTAGAGAGTCTTCAGTGTGTAATGTTTTTATAAACTAATATACAGTCTCTAACTGAAGTCAGTGCATATTTGAAAATCTCAGAGGACACAACACCCTTGGAGAATAGGCAGACACAATTAATCTCTCAAAGTTAGGGGAAAATGATGCTTTCAGATTTCTCACTCACTGCAAGTAATGATCACACGTTATAGCCCTCTTATGTATGTCACAGTCTACATAAGAAGCATTACTTGACAGTGAAAGTTCACAAGAAAAACAAAGACATACAATTGTATTTGCTTTCCCTCTAAATCCTGACAACAATGACAAGTCATCTCCAAATTAATTTAACATACATATAGGAAGAGGTGTGCACAAGACAGATGGAAATTGTCTATGTTGGACATCTTAATGAACATGATGATCAATTTTAGAGAATTTGATACATTTGAGTTTCTGCTATTAATTTATTCATTCTGAGTTCCCATCTAGATGAAACAAGTGAGGGCCACCCTCGCCACCCCCCCCACACACATACACACACACTTTCCCTTTTCCTCTACTTCCCTGTACCTTTGGAAGACATTCCTTATTTAATGAAATATTGCTGCAGGCAGTGGTCATATGAGGCTTCTTTTGAAAATGTGAAACAAAAAACAAGTGTGCAAAAATGTGGTTTTAGAGACTTCAACATCAACTAATTCTCTCTGCTTTTTGGAGGTATTGATATATAATTTCATTGTTAATCTGTATTTAATGTGAAAATTATTTAAAAACATGTAATGATAACAAAAGAACATATATTTAAATCAATTGTTAACATTTTGACTCCTTACTCTTACTCTTATCTTAATGGGCCCAAAGACTTATACTTTTGGCATTTAAGATGAAAGCTTTAGGTACTCATGTGTGGACTAAGAGAGAACTTATGTAAATCCTTTTCTCTATTTACAGGGATATTTAGCCTTGGCTCCCCCTACATTAAAAACTGAGGAGCTGAAAAAGCTAGATATTTAAATCATCAGTGTAGTCTACTTCTTACCAAGTCCTCTGAAGTATGTCTAACACCATTCATTATAATGTGCAGACAATTACTACCTATTACCCCATCTTTGGATATCAGACAGGACCCACTTTTTCCTGGGCAGTTCATAGTCAGGCATTTAAATACATGCTTTGTTTTGTTTTTTAAAGATTTTATTTTATTTATTTGACAGACAGAGATCACAAGTAGGCAGAGAGGCAGGCAGAGAGAAAGCCCAACATGGGCTCGAGCAGAGAGCCCAACATGGGGCTCGATCCCAGGACCCTGAAATCATGACCTGAGCCAAAGGCAGAGGCTTAACCCACTGAGCCACCCAGATGCCCCTAAATACTTGGGGTTAAAACCACAGGCATTCAGCTTTATCACTTCAACTTCCTTGGCGATTCTACAGCCTAATGGAGTCTGCTTTTTCTTATAAACTTCATATGAACGTTTCCCATAAATTTCCAGGCCCATAATCACACTTCATTTTGTAAACCAGCCTTCACTGTGTCTGCCGTTTCCCATTAGTTTCTTTTCTCTGGAAGAAGGCTCTCCTTTTCATGGATATACAATGCAACCAGGATGCATTATTTATGAGCTTGGATTCCAGGGCTCATAGCCATAATACACCTGTTACAATCTCTGAAATATGAAGATTTTTTTTGAAAAAGTTGGCTTTACTCTTTAAATAGGTACATAGACTAGCTTTGAATGTGCAGCCTTAGACTTTCATGACCCCGTGAAGGAGAACTCGATCACTCAAGGAAGGACTCTCCAGTGACAGTCTGTCCCTGGGCATCATCCGTATGATTTAGCTTTGATAATATATTGCCAAGTGTTACACATCAGCAAGCACTGGGTGGAGGAGAAAAGTCACTTTAATCAATTATTAGTGTTATGTATCATCACAGTGTCACCAGCTGGCACTCAAGAACACAAACCTGTAGAGAAGAGGTTATATCATCGCTATTTTCATTAGTCGTACCTTTGAATCCAAGGTGAATAAAAGAAAGATTGTTAAGGGATTCTTCAAAAAATGCAGTGATCTCAATGTTTATGCAATGCTGTCAACGTTGTCAGGTAACAAATAGAAATGTTAGTTCAATTTTCTCTTTAGAGTTTTAAGCTATTTGAAAATTGTACTCACAAATTCTATTTGACATTGCTTCCTTCAGAGTACACTTGATTGTGGATCCTGACTACTTTAAAGATTATTTTATAAAACATGTACATACATACACACAGACACACATCTACATAAACACATACACCTATACAAAGACATACACACACACAAACAGATGCACACACACCCTTATATAAACACATATACACAAACACACCTACACAAACATACACACATCTATATAAACACATACACACACCTACACATACATGCACACATATACACATACCAACACAAACACACACACATACCTAAAAAAATCCACACACATACATGCACACACACCTACATAAACATATGCCCTCATATAAACACACCTAACACAAACATATGCACACACACATACACACACCTAACAAACCTACATACACACACATATACACACACCTAATGTAAACACATGCACACACACATACACACACACAAACACATACACATAGGCATACTCACCTACACAAACATATGAACACACATACACACATCTACACAAACCTATGTGTACACCCAGGTACACACACCTAACAAACACACGCACACACACAAACATACACACAATTACACAAATATACACACATACAAATACCTACACACACACACACTAACACATGGATGAACAAACCCACACACACATATATATGCAGAAGCACTAAAAAAGAGAACTGCCAACTTCTCTTTCTCTTTCTTTATAAACTTCTATTTGTCTACCTTTAACATTTTTTTCAAAAATAACTACAAAATACAAACTCAGAAAGCTATATGCCTGTTTCCTCCTTCCTTTCATTTTTTTTTAAAAATTTTCAATTTAATTCTAGTGAAAAAACATCTTGTGTTCTTTTCTTGCAAAACACATCCCTATTCTAGTTATTATAAAATTTTAAGTTTGAAAAGAAGTACTACCAAACATTTGCTTTAAGCTAGCAGTGCTTAAAAAAATATTGCTTACAATTAGATGAAGAGGAAGTTGTGGGTTAGAACCACAGGGCCAGGCACAGTCAACCTGTCTCTCTCCCAGTAGGTCTGGTCAGAGGAATTTCTGGCTGTCAACAGTGGCCAAGTCTAGCGAAACTTGAACAGGCCCCAACAGGGAATTTCCCTGTTGTCTCAGAGTTCTTTGGGAGATCCAAAAATTATAACAGATGATATTTCCCCATGCACTCTAAAGAACAGTGCTAGTTACGCTTCTAGAGTAAACATATGAAACTATCTGAAATCACTTCTTCCTACCACTCTCCAATGTGTGTAGGCATTTCCTGCCTGTCCTTCAAAACCTATCCAAAAGCCACTCCTGAAAGTATAGCTCAAATGTCTCTTATTTATTTATTTATTTATTTATTTTTGAGGGAGAGAGAGAGAGGGATGAAAGAGAGCGAGGTGAGCAGGGAAGACAGGGGAGGGGAGGAGCAGAGGGCGAGGGAGAGAGAATCTTGAGCAGGCTCCACATGGCAGCGCTCTGGGTGGGACTTGACCTTACCACCCTGAGTTGGTGACCTGAGCTGAAATCAAGAGACTGAGCCACCCAGGTGCCCTCAAATGTCTTTTAAACTCCTTAAGTATAGCTAGGGGCTCTCCTAGCATCAGGTCTGTAACACTTTGTTGCTATCACTGTTTCATCAAACCACAAAATTCCTTATAATATTATGTCTCTTTCGATGAATAGTAAGGCCTCAATTCCAAGGACTGCATCCTTCTTATTATGCTCCCATCTCCTAAAATCTAAACAAGGGAAGACCTTCTCTGTTGAATTAAATGGAGTTCACCTTTGATTTGTGTATTAAAAATAGACTTGGAATGTATAGTCAGCCTCCCTAGGATACTTCCAACACATAAGAATATAAACTGACATATGTAATCAAGAATATTCATAGTTTCATCTACTCATAATGGCTAAAGACTGACGTTTTCAGCTGCCATCCAGATGCCATGAAACTGACCTTTGGAGAGGGTTTTCAAGTCTCAGATTCATTCTTATATCTAGAACTAGTTCTACTGATTGACATTTCCATTGCATCTAAATGATCCCAAGGCTCATCCTAGAACATTGCTATCTGCCTTAACTTTCCTAAGATGAACTTGATAATTCTGTACCAACCTCCATTTCTATCTGGGTATTACCTCAGGTTGTCAAAAGTATCAGAAATTTAAAAAAACAAACGAACAAATAGATAGGACTAGAAATACAGAGGAGTAGTTTGTAGGTCTAACTTTGTTACTATTAGTGTGATTCTGATTAAGTTAAATTCACTATTCAGGATTCACAGGCACCAAAAAACTAAGACTATTTACTGATATCTAAAGTTTATTGTTCGAGGCTCCTGGGTGGCTCAGTCCTTAAGTGTCTGCCTTCAGCTCAGGTCATGATCCCAGAGTCCCAAGATTGAGGCCTGCATTGGGCTCCCTGCTCAGCAGGGAGTCTGCTTTTCCCTCTGCCCCTCCCCTATCTTGGGCCCTCTCTGTCTCTCTTTCCCACTCTCTGTCAAATAAATGAATAAAATCTTTTAAAAGTTATTATTTGTCTGTTTGTTATTGCTTAGGCCTCTGTTTTTCCTTCTTCCGTATGAAAACTCAAATAGCTCATCTGAATGTTTTTCAATTTTTTTTTCATGAGATTAACAATTTATTTGTGAATTCTACCTTAGTTTATTTATTTAACAGACATGCCATAAACTTCCAAGACACGTCCTATTCTAGGCACTATATAGATTTTAACAAAGTATGTTAAAATTTGCTTTAAGTCTTTACTGGTCCATTTTACCAAGTAGAAATTATTTTATTGATAACTACAGATCTTTTACATATCATTCATGACCTCTTTTCAAAATTATAACTATAATTAGGCATTTTAAAAATTAAATATAACATATAGGGTACCTGGGTGGCTCAGTGTGTTAAAGCCTCCGCCTTTGGCTCAGGTCATGATCTCAGGGTCCTGGGATTGAGTCTTGCATCGGGCTCTCGGCTCAGCAGAGAGCCTGCTTACTCCTCTGTCTCTCTGCCTGCCTCTCTGCCTACCTGTGATCTCTGTCAAATAAACAAATAAAATCTTAAAAAAATAAATATAATATATAATATAAAATAATTTTATATAACATGTAATATAAACCATGTAATAAACATTACATATATAATATATGAAAATATAGTGGGAATATTAGACATTATAAATGAGCAAAAGTAGTGAAAAAACAAAATCTATAATCTTATAACTTAGAGGTATATGATATATATATGATTTTGTATATTGTATTTATATATTATATATATATATTATACAAAGTGTATATATTACACAAATGAAACTGAATCCACTTCTTATTTTAGAGCCTATTTTTTTCAAGATTTCATTTATTTATTTGAGAGAGAGAGCACATAAGCAGCAGGAGGGGCAGAGGGAGAAACAGACTCCCTGCTGAGTAGGGAGCCCGATGAGAGACTCAATTCCGGCACCCCAGGATCATGGCCTGAGCTGAAGGCAGACACTTAAAGACTGAGACACCCAGGTGCCCTATAGCCTATTTTTCTTGATGAAATATTGTGAGACTATTTTTAAATCAATAAATAATCATCTAAAACAATAGATCTGTCCAGCAATAAAAGAAATCCATGTACTTCTTGTAAATATGAAGCAGCATTTACTTGTTTTCATATTTAGATGAGGAGATGTAATGGTTACGGGAAAGTGAAGTAACAGTGGTTTTAGGGACTGTTAGGAGTCAAGAAGTGGGAATTTAATCTTGTTTGACAATGGAGCTGTTAGTCTGTGACTATAGACAGTGAGGAACTTGGTCTTGGCAGAGCTCTGCTCTCCTGTCTCATATCCTCCTCCTACCGGGGTCTCGACACAGGCACGTCCCCTGTGCTACCACGGTTCTTTTTTGGGCCCAGCAGCCACTAATGTGCAGGGTATAGCTTTGATCTACTGAAAAGCTCAGGCTCTCCCTGGGGACTAGGCTCTCAGTCAGAGTAGAGACAGTATACCACTTGTCAGAAACTCTGCTTTAGTAACACACAAAAAAGATTAAAAATAATAAGACTCAGTACATCTTCACACTGAACCTGTCTCTATTTTTTAGTGTCACTTCTTGTCACTTACTGTTTGTAACAATTCTCATTCCTAGCAAGTCAAAGCTGTATATTTGAGCAACTATTTGATTGTTCTGCCAGAAGTGGCCTGGTCAGTCTATTAAAGAATTAGTGGTTGAGTGTTACTTTCACTGGTATAACAGAGAGCAGAGAAATTGACTAGCCATCACACATGCTTAAATTATGTGCTTATACAATGCTACTGATTAGTATAAAACTAATCAGTTTTATATTTCCTATATTTCCAGATATTTCCTGCTAAAATTTAATGTCTTTTGAACTACTTGTCACTTTGCCATCATTAAAATTAAAACATCTGATTTTGGTTTCTAGATTCAGATTATCCCCAGCTGTGTAAATTTGTAAATCTAGAGTCATTGCACTATCCTTTTACACTAAAATGCTCACAGAAGATAAAACTTAATGGATATAATGGCTTTAATTTTAATCTCAGTTCTTTGCTTTAGACTCTTTATATGTTAACATGTTAATTACTCTAATTTTAGTTCTTCAACCATTTTTTTTTCAAAAATTTTTATTTGATGTCTGTTTTATATTGGACACTATTCCAGAAGCTGATGAAAATAGCAATGAAGAAAAAGGGAAGTCCCTTGTCTTCACTTGAGTTTTTATTCCAGTAAGCAGAGATACAGTAAATAGCAAACCAAAAAATGAAAAACATCATTACATGTTATTATCATGCTATGATGGAAATCAAGAAAAAATAAGAGAGTCCCATAAGAAACTGGAGAGCATACTCAAATTAAATAGACTCCACACTAGAATAATCCAAACAAAATCACGTGTTTGTTTCCTTGCTCATTTGTTTTATTTCTAAGAAAAGGCCATTTAGAGATGTTTGAGCTTAGCGGAAAGACAGGAAAGGTAAGAGCTAAGAAGAGCTGAGTTATAACCAACCCTAGACCAGAGAAGACAGGAGGTGGGAAGAGAGACTGGAGACCACAGGGGACCAGGCTGTGTCATAAGGATACATCCAGCCCAAGAAAATGTCACAGGGATGGAAGTGAGGTGATGGCTTCCCTAGATCAGCTCTCATCTTTCATTCTAACCTCCTGCCAGAGCTCTTCACTTACTGAAGCCAACCAGAACCTAGGAAAATGGAGGCCTGTTGACATATTCTGTACGTGTGAATCTCCCTGAGAAGAAGGCAAAGTGGACGACAGTAAGATCTGCAGGGGTGAAGGGAAGAAATTCAGAAAGCAGAGAAATCAAAAAAGACACAGCAATGTGCCCACATTGCTGTTTGTTCTCCAGGTCTCCAGGAAAGAGTAGAGATCAGGGCTACATGTGAAAGTGTTGATGGAGGGATGCTATTTAAAAACCAGGATGGAATCCTGTACCCACGGAAAGAGTGCAGGATGAGAAAACCTCCCCACTTGGTGACTGCCAAAACTGTAAATGGAAAGACATAAACCTCATGAGACCAGACTGACAATTAGCAGAGAAACCTCACATATTCTCCCATCTAACTCATAAACAGCATTCTCCAATTTCTTCACGTTTCAGTTCCCAAAAGGAATATGGGAGACACTGTGTGTGCACAATTTTTAGTACACTGAATCAGCTTTCAAATCATTGCACAACAGCTTTCAAATCAAATAACTGTACAACATTAAGTGAAGGTACTATTTGGCAAATTTAACTACAGAGATTGTTTTCTATAATAAAAAAATATGGATACAGAAAAACTATGGGCACTATCTGGTGAGGTGATACACTGTTAGGGTTTACAAATATGCTCCTGAAGTTCCAAGCATGGGAGTTACATTTCGGGATTTGGAGTGCAGTAGAAGATATAACCCAAAGGAGGAAACTTGTGACATGCCCCTTTCCCTTCACTGGGTATCATCAGGGTCTCATGATAAGTGAATTCACAGGGTACAGTAGAAACTCAGGAAATAATGTTTCTTTGAAGGGGGGGGGCTAGAACATTTCACTTTGATTTAATGGGAAGTGAGAAGTTTGGAAAATTTTGGACAAAGAATTAAAACGATCATTTGTGTACATAATGTGATTGTGTGTTGGAAAGATAAATCTGTTTATATTATCCATGAGAACTGGAGAGTCCTGAAGTTGAAGGCAGATAGGCAGACTAAAAATTATGATAACAGCCTGTGATATAAGTAATGGAACTTGGTTATTACAAACTGCAAATCCTTAATGAATCTTACTATTCTGGCCTCATTCCAGATCTTGATCTGAATTTCTAAGATTTTAAATACCATCTTTATATATCAAATTCACTTACACTGTCCACCTTCTGTGAGTAACACACTTGGAAATGAACCTATTTCTTTTTAATTTTCTCTTAGCTATCTTTTAAGAATTTCTGTCTAATTTATCCAAATGAGAATATTAATGCCTATTATCCCTCTAGCCCCACTCCAGTCTTATCCAACCTCCTCAAAATGGACATGCAATTCCATTTGTTCATTTTGTTCAAATTCCATTTGTTCATTTTGTTCAAATTCCATTTGTTCACTTGTTCATCTGGAAAATATTTTTGAGATGTACCTTAAATCTCACTTCCTCCATAAGCGTGCCCTAAAGTTCTCTGGCATCAAAAAAAGACTTTTTCTTTATACTCTCATACACATTTCTACATATCTTCATTGCTATGCTTCTGCTTTTTAAAATTGTTTTCCCTATCCCATTTTCCCTGCTATTCTGAGAGCTCTATTAAGAAAACAAGTCTATTTAATGTGTATATAGCTTCTATCACATTTCCCGGGCACATATCATGTGCCTAAAAAATGCTTGTTAAAATATATCTTTAAGTAGTGCTCAGACTTATGTTTTATTGTTTATTTTTAATATTTATCTTTCTATAGATTTATCTTTTTATTAGAAAATGAATCAAGCTAAAATTAGAATCATTTTTGTCATCAAATAGCGGTAACAGTGACACTAAGCATTTGTGGTATGAAGACATAAACTGCATCTATTTGTGGTAAATTTCCCAAATTGTGTGCATAGTATCTCAAAGAAAATAATACTCCTCCTGGAGTCATAGCCTGACCAGCCCCATAAAGCTTAAAAAATGTTATACTTATCCATGATTAAAATGCAACTTAATATTAGATTGCAGCCCATATGTGATTTGCATTTTCCCCTTTGGAAAATTGAGGTTCTTTGTATGGATTGTGTGTGACATGCTTTGAATGAAAACTACATAACATTCTTAATTTATCTCCATATCTTTAAACAAAATAGATTATTTGTTAAAATGGCATTGGAACTGATGGTATATGTTTCCCTAATCAGTGAAAAAATTAGAAAAATGGGACAGGAGGAATGTGTTTTAGAATTTATTAACAAGCCATCACTTTCTCTGAAGTCCTATTAAAATTTTTCCTTTTCACATGGCACTCTGGTGGCTCAGTGTGTTAAGCCTCTGCCTTTGGCTCAGGTCATGATCTCAGGGTCCTCAGATCGAGCCCCACATTGGGCTCTCTGTTCAGCAAGGAGCCTACTTCCCCCCTCTCTGCCTACTTGTGATTTCTGTCTGTCAAATAAATAAGTAAAATCTTTAAAAAATTTTTTTTTCCTTTTCACAGTAAACATATGGGTTTTGTGATAGTTGATGTTATTAAGTCCTTGAATAGTATGAGGCAAACTGAAAAAAAAATGGTCTGATCACACTCTGAGAGCAATAAAATGAACATAAGTTTAAGAAGGCATTCTTCACCAAACTAGAAAAATTAGCCTGTTTGTCAGGATAATATTCTTTTAACTGAATATTTAAACTGCATTATATTTTTCATTAATTTTGCCTGAAAAAATTACATATAGATTTATATCCAATTTGATTAAAAGAATTTATTTATCCATCCATACTAATCTCCTGGACACTGGAAATCTTAGATTTTGGGATATTATATATATAAACTTTTAAATCAAAAAGTAGCAAGTGTATACTAAGGAACAAATTTAGCTAGACAGTTTTTCCTCAAAATTCTTGATTCAAAGACACTTGGGGGCACAGTCAGTTAAGCAACTGACTTTTGGTTTTAGGTCAGGTGACCTCAGGGTCTTGAGATCAAGCCCTGTGTCCGGCTCCACACTCAGCAGGGAGTCTGCTTGAGATTCTCTCTCCCTCTCCCTCTGCCTCTCCTGCTTGTGTTGTCTCTCAAAAAAATAAATCCTTAAAAAGATTATCGACTCAACCTCATATGTTCTCAAGTGAGGTGTCTGATTACATTCTGGCTACGCCAGAAAACCTTACTGATTATAAATATTCTTGTTGCAGCACATGAAGAAGAAAGAAGTCAACATGAAATATTACTTATCATTAGAATTATAGGTTGAAAACCTGGAACCAACCATGACCTATCTTATTCTATAATGCCCATAACTATGATTGCTTCTGTTAATCGTAACCATACAAATTATATCAGTATTTTATGACTTAATGCCTTGCATGCTTTCTTGACACTGTTTTTTTCACAGTTTGAGCCCTTTGAAAAATCATTTTCACATGGATGGTTTTTAGTATCCACACTCTCCACCCATTTTCTAAAAATTATAGTATGAATTGAAATAATTGTATTTATATTAGTTAGCTATCATATTAAGTTCATTTCAAAGACTTCATCAATACAATATTAGAGAAAGTTTTTCTTCAAGTAAGAAATGATAAAATATTAAATATAAGACCATTATAGTTACAAAGATAGTTATGTTGTTTAGTAGACATAACTGTACATTTTATTTATACTTTGCCTAAGAGATAGTATCAAATATAGATTACATTGCAGAGAACTTTCTCTGCTAAGTACTTCTTGTTGTGAACTCATATTTACTTCTCAAATTGCCTTGTACTCCATGGATATATGCTCTTCATAGTGATAATATGCAATTAAAATGATAAAAAAATTTTCTGTATGACTGAAGTCATTAATTATTATATTTCAAAAAAGATGCAACCTGACTTCCATTATGTTGCAAATGAGATAAATATTGTTGGACCAACTAATGGCTGTATAAAATAATTTATATTAACATGTGGTGCATTTAAAACAAAACCACAACAGAATCTTAAACAACTACAACATCCACAGCAAAATCACAGTTCTTTAGATGAAATAAATAATAAAGATCATTCTAACATTTCAGAGACTCTAAACTGAAATAAAACAAAATAAACAGGGGCACCTGGGTGGTTCAGTTGGTTGAGCATCTGACTCTTGCTTTCAGCTCACAGGGTCATGAAATTGAGCCCCACATCTGGCTCTCTGGTCAGAGGGGAGCCTGCTTTAAGATTTTCTCTCCCTCTCCCCTAACCCCTCGCCTTGCACATATGTTCTTTCTCAAATAAATAAATAAATCTTCAAACAAACGAAAGAACACTAGATCCTATAAGAAATGCAGAGTATATGACTCTGTTGAAAATACCTGTAATTTCAAGAATACATGTAATGGTTCTATCATTGGAAAATCATTACAAAAAATATCTTTTCTGTAATGAACAAAATTGAGATAATCCCTCTACAAATCCCCATTTAGCCTCTGAACTCAGAGATAGAGAAACAAAGACTATCAAACATTCAGGAACAAAGGCAATCAGTGGTCTATGCTGTATTAATTCAATTAATATTTGTTAAACTATTGAGCATGACATATGTGTTACTGGGCTTGACAATATAACCAAGACAAACATGATCCCTGCTCTCATAAGATTTAACTTTTTGGCAAGCATGATTAAGAAATTACAAATAATGGGCACCTGGGTGGCTCAGTGGGTTAAGCCTCTGCCTTCGGCTCAGGTCATGATCTCAGGGTCCTGGGATCGAGTCCCGCATCGGACTCTCTGCTCGGCAGGGAGCCTTCTTCCTCCTCTTTCTCCCTCTCTCTGCCTGCCTCTCTGCCTACTTGTGATCTCTCTCTGTCAAATAAATAAATAAAATCTTTTAAAAAAAGAAATTACAAATAACTACACAATTAACAAATTATGTAAAAATAAAGAAATGTCATGTACTATAAAAATTGTCAACATTTTTTATAAAAGTTCAACAAGTCATAAATCCTTATAAAATGTCAATAAGATTCATCTTTATTAAATATGAGATGACAAAGATGACAAACTGTCTCTAAGATCCTTTTCATCTTCTAATGCCACGCATCCCACTGTACCCTGATTTCTGCATTATGTGAGGTCTCTGACAATATCTTATAAACAAATACACACATTTTGCCCATCATCAATGAATAGGAATGTGATCACTGTATCCTAACTGTTCCACTTCATCTTCTCTATAATGAGAATCCACATGGGTTCTAATTTTAAGAATTGTATTCAGTGTGACAGTGTAACTATTACTTGCTTAATCACAGAACCAAAGAAAAGCAATGATTCTATAAAACTACTTTGAACTTAATCCATTATTATTGCTTTATTGAGTTCTAAGAAACAGAACTTCCACAGAAATGTTTATACTTTCTAGACAAAGAAAAGCCCAGTTAAAACAGGTTTGAATTTGTCAGGTTTAATATAAGATCATGTTTTTCATAACTTTCTAGCTATAAAAAGCAGCTTGAAAGCAAAAGGAAATCTTAGCTTTGCCAGATAATGGAATAAATTAAATACTGGAAGGATTAGCATAGAATCATTGATGGGGACTTTCATAAATTCCAAAGGAATACCAAAAGGACAGCTTTGTTTGCATATAATATTAGAAATGGAAGGAGCGCTAGGGAGCATTAAATCCAATTGCCTTGCTTTGGATAAAAGGAGAGGTTACTTAACTTCTTTAGGCTCACTGCCTGGGATTAAAAAGATTTCTTGTGATTTCAGTTGCGTATTAGCACGCTAAATGACCACCTTCCACTAGGGCATACATTTTCCCCTTAATATAGACTCTTTTATTAAAATGATATTTCGGTTTCCAGTAAGAATTCAAAAATACGTTAAAAAGCAGCAATTTGTATTTAATTACCATTGGCAAGATAATTAAATTATCAGGTAACAGTGCACTAGGGTTTGTAATTACATGAATTTCCACAGTATATTGTATATGTAAATCAATATAGAGGAGATATGATCTAGGAGACTATAAAAAGTCTTAGATCATAGAAAGAACTGAAGAATGTAATTAACAAATCCAGTCGAAGAGCAAGCCAGTCATAAAGGGGATTGGTTTGCTGATAGAACATGAAAAAAAAGCGCCATCTGGAATATTTTCATTCATACACACATCCTTACTAACTGAATACTAGCTTTGCGCCTATGACTACACTAACTGCAGAGGACACACATGATGCATAAAATGGAGTCTCTGCCCTCAAGAACATAGAGAGATGGAAATAATAAAGAAAGATTATTATATAAATCTTTAAATGATCCTATAAATATGCAGTGACAGATGTGTACACAAATCATTAGGGTAGGCTGAAGATTGGATGGAATTATGGAAATCTTTCTCAAGAACTGATGCAAATGCTGAATTTTAGACAGTAGAGTTTTGGGGAAGTGTATAAGAAGAGGAATTCACAGTGCGGAGGAGCAAAACTAGTAAAGCAATAAGAGGTGGCACAGTGTTTTAGTAAACCTTTCTTCATCAGGTTCAAAATTTCTCAGAGAGGCTGGATAGAAGTTACTTGCATCCTTGGATTTTAGAAGATGTACGTCCCTCACCTCAGTGACAAGTCAGGACCATTGGCAGTGGTGCAGTTACGACCAGTTTCAGTTGGCAAACAGATCATAATATTCTCAGAAGCAACTCACTACAATGGTGATGATTGAAAAACAAACTAAAGTTCACCTTAGTATTAAAGTAGTAAGTGAGCATGGCAAAATAAGTCATTCTATATTAGAAACATACTGAAATATAATTAAAAACACTATGTGGGAGCACCTGGTCAGCTCAGACAGAGAATCGTGTGTCTCTTGATCTTGGATTGTGAATAAAAGCCCCATGTGGGGTTCAGACTTTACTTAAAAATGAAATCTTAAAAAAAAAAAAAGAAGGAAAAGAAAAAGAAAAAGAAAAAAAACCACTATGTAAACATAATCATACAAATTTTTCATACAATTCACTCATTTATTTTTAAAAAGAATGAGTCTACAACTATGATTTAAATATATATGAACCCCTTTAAATATTATATATTCCACACCTTTCTTTAATAACAATTCAAAATAGCAATTTTGCTGAATTGCTTCATTTAAAAGTTCTTTTCCTACCACATCAAATGTCACACATACAAGGAATCACAAGCATGAACAACTAAAGTTGGTCCCACTGAGTGAAGAGTCTGCTGTTCTACTTTTCTTCACAGTATTTTTAAAAAAAATGCCTACTTAGTTCTTATTATTAAATTTCAAAATGTTTTAAAATTTACAAAAATTCTTCAATTAACATATGTGTTTATGTCATGATAAATAATTGTTTTGCACAATTACAAATTATTTAATTCAAACAGAAAGTGGAATTTTGTGAACCACTAACTCATCGTAGAAATTTAGTCACAAAATTGTTGGTAGGTTTCCAGGAACAAGGTAGAATGAACACTGTTTTATCTACACAGTTCACTCCATCATTAAACTTTGTTGATTATGAGGGAGTGGTATTGGTACAGGAAATAAAGATTACAAATACCAAGAGAAGATAGCATAGTTCATACTGGATTACAAAGGTGCATTTTTGGTACAAAGATACCATTTCTTCCTTTCTAACTTTCCACCTATTTCTTTCTGTGTGGAAACAGGATCATCAATCAATGTAAGCAGGTTATGCTGTGTATTTCTCCCATTCTTCTAATATTTACAGGTCTTAGAAAAATTCCTACCTTCATGAAATTTATAAATTACTAATGGCATGTTCTTTCTAAGAGGTTAACATATAACTATGTTCATTAAACTATATGAAACTTATATATATTATATATATATATATTAAACTATATGAAAACTTAAGATTAGGAGTGACGCCATATATCAAGGAATTAATATCAAGGAATATACACACACAAATACACACACACAAACATACACATATGCACATTTATGTTTCACATAAACATCCAATCAATTATTTAAGTCTTGCTCTTTGTTAAACTATATAAATATAGCTAGAATACACAACTCTGGAATGTGTCTCAAACAAAAAGAATTCAGAACTGAACATCTCATTAAGATGCTAGAGCATCTTGTCAATAGATGAGAGTTTCTTTTCAATAGAATAATGTAATGGTCTCCTATTTTGTTTCATGATCTCTAGAACTTTGCCTACCATGATGGTTAGATTATTTAAGAAATGTCTCACCAGGGATGTACCTGGGTGGCTCAGCTAATTAAAAGACCAACTCTTGGTTTTGACTCAGTCATGATCCAGGGTCATGATCTCATAGTCATGGGATCAAGCCCTTCTTGGGCTCCACACTTATGGGGATTCTACTTGAGATTCTCTCTCCTTCTCCCTCAGCCCCTCCCCCTGCTTGCAAGCTCTCTCAAATAAATAAATCTTTGGAGAAAAAAAAAAAAGTAATGTCTTATCAGAGAGATGCTCATTTTTTAAAAGGATATCTTTTCTGGCTAAAATGGCACTGTAAAAAATTCATATCAGATATAGGCTTTAGCAGGCAGATCCATGTTTCCTGGGAGGAAAGAACTTAGGATCCATTACTATTCAATTCCAACTTCTCAATGATGTGCAGTTTTCTTTGTGCATTTATTAAATGTTAGTCAGAGGGTCAACTGTTGAGACCAAGAAGTAATAAAGATGTTTGTCCTTTAATAACAGCTACAAATCTAATCATAGTGGCATGTTGGTTAAAATTTTGGAAGTTTTTCCTAGAATGAAATAGCTAATTATTTCTATTTTAGCAATTATTCTATATTTCAGCAATTATTTCTATTTCTATTTATGTGTGTTATTATGTTATTATATTCCACATAATCTAACCAGCCCTGTTATTATAGAATTCTGTGTACCTGTAAAGGCATTTAAAATAGTCCAAAAACAACAAAAATTTCGATAATATTGCACTTTGTACAGTGGAATAATGTTTACACATTGCTTACCGTAGAATACAGAAAATGTTTTCCTATAATTGCATTATGAAGGACATATTGGCAGTGAGTGCTCTGTAATGAGAGTGTCTGCCCTATATTTAGAAATTCATCCTTGATAGAAAAGATATTGTTCTCTAAGGAAATCTGAAACAAATGTTCCAGTTCTTAAGCTCACTAAATATTCTCAAGTGATGTCAACTCTGCTTTCCATGAGTCTTGCCAAATCCCTCCCAGCACAGTTAGAGAGAAAGATATCTGTCTCTCTGGGATGACAAATACATATTGCTACCTAGGAATAAGACAATGAGATTTATATGTTTAGAGGAACTGTAGCACAAGTAAAGACTTGACAGGAATTTAAAGTAAAATGCACGGTTATATTTCTGTCCTGATCTCAGCTACGGTTCTACAGAACAAAACAGTACTTTGTGGAAATATCTATATGATTCTATTTGTCCTGAGCATTTTCCCCAGAGGGTCTTCCCCTTTTAATTATGTTTTAGGAGCAATATTATATACATCAAATAAAATCACAGTTCTCATAAATACATGCAAGATTTTGAATGTATATAGATTGTTTTAAATTTTTTTTCATAAAAAAGTTCAAGAAAATTCCTCTAAGTGAAGCTATCATGTAATTAATAAGAGCTGGTCAGAGGAAAGATAAAAGCTTATCAAACAAACAAGTACATGTTCCATGACCCCACCACTAGAAATAATACAGAGTCTGTATGAAATGTGTAACTATCACACTGCAGAAAGAAGATCCCTCCCAGCATTTCAGAATGCTTTATGATCACCCGTCACTGTTTCCATACAGAATTCTCAGCCATCCACTAAGAATGGGAATTTTAACTGACTCACATTCAAACTTGAAACTATTTCCTTTACTAGTAGATATTTCAACTGAAAAGTAATGTTTTATATTGTGTAGTTCAATGACTGTATGGCACACTTCACAAAAAATATCTGCTCTGTAAAATGAAGAAATGAATGTGCCAGGCAATGCTTATATTCTTGGTTCTGGACACCTGTCAATCATCTTCTATTTTGAAGATGGTAAATTAAGGAACTTGGATTCCCCTGACACTAAGAAAAGTGGGCTTTTCTTTTATGAAACATAGTTAATTTTCATAAGCAGTAAAATTTGATGAGCTATGAAAATAAAACAATGCAAATTATGTTCTTAATTCTTTCAGGATCAAGAATAACTTCTGGTTTAATTATAATCACCTTACATAAAGGGTTTTTGGATCCCTTATGTCCTGTGTGCAAATTGGGGGAGAAGACACATGTCAAATTATCCTTAAATTTCTCAGTATTTCCCAAATCTATAATTACATGACTTGTTTTATCGTGTTGAACATATTAAAGTGTGAATCTATAATACTCACATTTCTTGATTAATACTATACATCTTACCTTCTGTATACTTATTATTTATCAAACATTCTCATATTCCGACTACTGAGCCAGCTGCTTTACATGTATAAATTCATTCATTCATTGTATACATTTGCTACTATCCCTAATCTATATTCCTACAAAGTACAATTCTGAGAAAGCTTCAAGACAATCTCTGTTTTCAAGAGATATAAGTATAGTTTACTACTTGATAATTAACAGTAGAATTTTGAATCAAGCCAAGTCAGGTTTATTCTAGAAAAACAGTCTCTTAGCATATATATATACAATATGAATATATATTAATATAGAAATATTAATATATTATATAGTACTATACCAAAATATAATCAGCATATAATATACCTTCATACATAAACACTCTCTTAGATATATATAAGATGTGTATATAGATACTAGATTCCTATAACATATATAATATATAATTTATGATAATATATAATATAAGCTAAGAGAGTATTTATATATATATACTAGCTTTCTATACATAATTTTGATGTATTTATTAATGTAGATCTTCTTCCTCCAAGTATTAAGTGATATGTATATTATACAATGGGTGGTCCATCTCATACAAAAATGATGTTACTAGCTCAGCATTATAGTATCATATTTTGAGCTTTTTTTTTTTTGAAGATTTTTATTTATTTATTTGACAGACAGGGATCACAAGTAGGCAGAGAGGCAGGCAGAGAGAGAGGGGAAAGCAGGCTCCCCACTGGGCAGAGAACCCGATGTGGCGCTCCATCCCAGGACTCTGGGATCATGACCTGAGCTGAAGTCAGAGGCTTAACCCACTGAGCCACCCAGGTGCCCCATTGAGCTCGTTTTTTAATACAGGCAATAAAGTTGGACTACACTATTCACAACCTCTACTATGTTCATCTCCCAGGTGTATTTTCACTATGAGAGCTTTATATTCTTTTATAATATCCCGAGTTTCTCAATCTCATTTATGGATACTTAGTAAGAGAAAATAGGTAGGACTCTATCAAATGAGGTGAGAGACGAGATCTTTGAACAGCTTTTTGCTATTTCACTGAAGCCTAGTACATAATGAATTTCAACAAGTTCTCTCATTTTTAAGATTTCATTTATTTATTTGATAGAGAGAGACACAGCAAGAGAGGAAATACAAGCAGGGGGGAGTGGGAAAGGGAGAAACAAGCTTCTTACTGAGCAGGGAGACCAATGCCGACTCAATCCCAGGACCCTGGGATCATGACCTGAGCCAAAGGCAGATGCTTAATAACTGAGCCACCCAGATGCCCCAAATCAGTTCTTTTCTTAAATGAATCAATTTAGGGTAGGACATATCATCTGCAATTATTCTCGAGGCATGTAACTTTCACATTAAACTCAAAATTCTTCATTTCTCATTCCAAGTCTTGGACTACCCCTTCCCTCCCATGACTGATCCACTGTTCCAGGTCTTATCTCCTTAGAATAGAATCTTTCCACTCTGACCTACAGTATCTATTCTCTAGGCCATGGTCTTCCCTTATTCCTTCTCTATCAAATAAAAAAAAAGAATAATAAAAAGTGTGGGCATTTTCATTCTACAGCACAATTAAAAAGAGTTATATAAACATGAACATTGGCATCAGAAAAAAAAGAGAAATGATTCATGCAGTATGGATGAAATAGAACTTTTAGCTTAATGTCTAGTTGAGTAAAAGCTATTAACAGAGTGCTATCTGAAAATATTTTTACAGGATATATTCCCAATTAATCACCTCTGATATTTCATTGCACTTTACACAGTTTGGAGATTATTTTGAAACACTCTTTGGATTACTGCCTAAAAGCTGACCATAACTCGCATTTTATCTGTGACAATGTGGCATTAAGAAATTTCAGGAAATCACCACCTATCATCACCAATTTTCTTGAAAGATCAGTGCTGTGGGACACAGTGAAGTGCGAACACCTTATAATTACTTTCAGGTCACTCCAACATGTGCTGTGGAATGGTCTTTTTCCATGAGCACAGAGAGATTCAGTAATAAGTAAGATGTAACCTCTGCCATAAAGAAAACAGAGTCTAGCGGTAGAGACTGAAATATGCACAATTATCTTTAACAGAAGACAGAGTGTGTGACTGTGCAAGGGAGAGGAGGTCACCAGACTCTCCAAGAGTCATTGTAATGATGGAAGTGACACAGGTGGGCTCCACAATTGATGAGTATTTCAGCAGGTAAACAAGAAGAGATTCCACAATTAAAGACATAATAAATAAGATTAAGTTACTGTGTAAGTGCAATATGTTGCAGGAGATAAGAAGGTAAGAAACAACTGGGTGAGAATGGAGTGTGTTGTGTGTGGTAGTTAGGTTAACTTGAGTCCAAATCTGGGAAGTCCTGTATGTCACACAGAGGAATTTGCAGAGTTACCAATATCATCACTGAGCAGGGCTATAGACATGGTACATTTTTATTTAACTTTGCTCAGAAGAGAACAAAATATACTTGTCCACCAATTTTTGCTGTTCATAATACCAAAGCTTAATTGAAACTCCTAGAAAAAATATGCACACTTACAACTTAGATTTGTTAGTGTTGATAAGAATTCTTATCCACTTTACAATGATATATTTCATTGTTCACATATCTAGTATTTTAAAACATGTCACAAAGAACCTTATCTAGTCTGCACATCTGTTAATTCACAAATGCAAATTTTAGCTTAGATATTAAAACATTTAATAAATGCAAACCATAGATTTTAATCAATTTTATCTAATTTTTAACAATTAAATATTTATCTTTCTTTTTAAAATTTTATTTTAAATGGATTTATAGGGGCACCTGGGTGGCTCAGTGGGTTGAAGCCTCTACCTTCAGCTCAGGTCATGATCCCAGAATCCTGGGATCAAGCCCCAAATTGGGATCTCTGCTCAGTGGGGAGCCTGCCTCCCCCGCTCTCTCTCTGCCTGCTTCTCTTCCTACTTGTGATCGCTATCTGTCAAATAAATAAATAAATAAATAAATAAATTTTTTGAATGGATTTATATTAGCCTGTCACACATAATATTACTTTTTTGGTGGGTACCTTTGTTTTTTTCTCCTCTGATTAACTCCTTTGTCTTTTTAAATTGCTCAGCTGCAGTTAAATACTTTTAAAAACCTAGTATTTATCCTTTCATACTTTTCTCCATGCATATATAACACATAAACACGTGTATTTATGCATATCCACCTTTACATAAACCTGGCCTTGTCTCATGAATGTGTGTGATATTAAACACAATTTTAGGAAAAAGCCTTAAAAGGTAGAGTAGTAGGAAGATTCTGAGCTCACCTTGTTCCACAGACCACACTGAGGCACCAGCTACATTGACGCAATTAACCCTGAACATGACCTGAAGGAAGACTTCGCAGAGCGTATCTTCCACAGCTAGTCAAAGAAAGAAGCCCACATCGAAAAGGGTCAGAGAGGTGGAGGCGTGGTTGGGAACCAACTCCCGGTACAACTAACCACAAATGGGACAGAGTTCACAAGGCACAGAAGCGAGAGGATCAAACCCCTCATGGAGCACTGGAGGAGCATCTCAGAACAGTGCTGAAAAGACAACGCCCTATAACATGTGGCTTTGAAAACCAATGGGCCTTAACTCTGGGTACTTCAAAAATCAGCAGGTGTGATTCAGCAAAAGCTAGAGGGCAATAGGAAACCAATTCCCTGCCCTTGAAGAGTCAGAAAAGTAAGTCCGCCCGAGACACAGTATAGAAGCAGCAGTATGCGAAGAGCACAGGGCATACATGAAGATTTACTGACTCATCTTCCATCATGTGCCAGAAGGGGAAGGATGTCTAGGAGATTTCTTCTGGAAGGAGACCACTGAGATGTGCCATTTTCCTGCCCCTCACCCAGCATAGATAGCTGGGCACTTGTTGGAGCCAGCAGTAAGTCTCTCCATTGACCTTGCTAGCACCACGTGCCTTGCCCTGGCAGCCCTCTGCCGACCAGCTCCACCCACCAACAAGCCAATAGGAGCTGCAGCTGGACCTCTCGAGAGCATGGTGTGCAAACCCTGCCCAATGCAAGGAAGTAGGCAAAACCACAACAATCAGAAAAGAAAGAGAAATAAAAAGCATCCAAATTGGTAAGGAAGAAGTAAAACTGTCACTGTTTGCAGGTGATGTGATATTATACATAGAAAACCTCAAAGACTCCATCAAAAACTATTGGAACCAATACATTAATTCAGTGAAGGTGAAGGATACAAAATTAATAAACAGATCTCTGTTGTGTTTCCATATATTCATAATGAATTAGCAGGAAGAGAAATTAAGAAACAATCTCATTTACGATAAATATAAATTGCCTATAAATAAACCTAACCAAAGAGATGAAAGACTTGTACTCTGAAAATATAAAACACTAAGGAAAGAAATGAAAAATGACAAATGGAAAAATATTTCATGCTCATGCAAAGCAATCTACACGTTTAATGCAAACCTTATCAAAATACCACAGGATTTTTTCACAAAACTAGAACAAATAATCCTAATATTTGTATAATATTTGTATAAAACCACAGAAAACCCCAAACAGCCAAAACAATCTTATAAAAGAAGAAAACTAGAGGTATCACAATCCCAGATCTCAAGATATACTTCAAAGCTGTAATAATCAAAACAGTATGGTACTGGCATAAAAACAGACACACAGACCAATGGAACAGAATAGAGAGCCCAGAAATAAACCCATGCTTTATTAATGGGTATTTATAAAATAAACCCATGCTCAATTAATCTATGATAAAGATGGCAAGAATACACAATGACTAAGACAGTGTCTTCAATAAATGGTGCTGGGAAAATTGGACAGCTACATGCAAAAGAATGAAACTGGAGCACTTTCTTTCACCATACACAAAAATAAACCCAAAATGGATTAAAGAGCCAAATGTGAGACTTGAAACCATAAAACTCATAAAAGAAAACATAGGCAGTGATCTCTTGGACATCAGCCTCAACTACATATTTATGACTATGCCTCCTCAGGCAAGGGCAACAAAAGCAAATATTAACTGGGACTACATAAAATAAAAAGCTTTTGTGCAGCAAAGAAAACAACAACAAAATAAAAAGGCAACCTATTAAGTGGGAGAGGATATCTGTAGATTGTATATTTGATAATAGGTTACTATCCAAAATATACAAATGTTTCTATAACGCAACACCAAAAAATCCAAACAATCTGATTAAAATGGTCAGAGGACATGAATAGTTTCTCAAAGAAGACTAACAGATGGCTAACAGACATACAAAAAGATGTCCAACATTACTAATCATCAGGAAAATATAAATCAGAACCATAATAGATATCAGCTCACATTAGTCAGAATGGATAGCATCAAAAAGACATGAAATAGGGGTGCTTGGGTGGCTCAGTTGGTTAAGTGTCTGCCTTTGGATCAGGTCATGATCTCAGGGTCCTGGGATGGAGCCCCACATCAGGCTCCCTGCTCCATGGGGAGCCTGCTTCTCCCACTTCCTCTGCCTGCAGCTCTGCCGGCTTATATTCTCTCCCTCTCTGTCAAATAAATAAATAAAATCTTAAAAAAAAAAGACATGAAATAAGTATGGGTGAGGATGCAGAGAACCCTTGCACTCTGTTGGTGGGAATGTAAACTGATGCATTCAGAATGGAAAACATTATAAAACGTCTTAAAAATTAAAAATAGCAATACCACATAATTCAGCAATTCCACTAATGGGTATATGCCTAAATAAAATGAAACCACTAATTTGAAAACATACATGCACCCTTATGTTCATTGTAGCATTATTACAATATCCTAGGTACAGTAACAATGTAAGTGTCTACTGATAGATGAATGATAAAGAAATTATGATATATATCTAGATAGATGATAGATGACAGATAGATAATGGAATATTACTCAGTCATAAAAATGTTTGCCATTTGCAACAACGTGAATACAGCTAGAGGGTAGAGTATTTAATATCAAGTGAAATAAGTCAGATTTAAAGAGACAAATACCAGGGTGGTTGGGTTACGGACATTGGGGAGGGTATGTGCTATAGTGAGTGCTGTGAAGTGTGTAAGCCTGATGATTCACAGACCTGTTCCCCTGGGGTTAATAATATATTATATGTTAATAAAGAAAGAGACAAATACCATATGATTTCACTTATATGTGTAATCCAAACAAACAAACAAAATCAAGTATATTCATAAATACAGAGAACAAACTACACATTAGCAAAGGAGAGGTGGGTGATGGGATGGGCAAAATGGGTAAAGAGGATTAAGGGGGACAGATTTCTAGTTATAAAATAAGTAAGTTATGGCGATGAAGAGTAGGGCATAGAGGATATAGTCAATAATATTGTAATAATGTATGGTAATATAACTATACTTACTGTGGTGAGTGTAGCATAATGTATAGAATTACTGAATCACTATGTCATACAACTGAAATTAATGTAACAATTAGTGTCAACTACACTTCAATATTAAAAACTTTAAAATAAATAAAACAACCAATAAAAAATCCTTGTAACATCAATTTTCAAAAAAGACCAAAAGAGAAAGAAATGTCAATAGTTGTCAAGAATTCATCCAAGCATCATTTCTCCTTCCTTCCCATGATCCTTGTGTAGATCATCACATAATCCTCCCTTGTTGCTTTTTGGTGTCACAGAAAGTAACAGCTTAAGTTCTTCTTAAAATTAAATGAAGTATTTTCATTAAGTGAAATTATTTTTAAGAATATGTATAGGGGTGACTGGGTGGCTAACACTCAGTTGGTTAAGTATCTGACTCTTGATTTTGGCTCAGGTAGTAGTGAGATCTCAGGGTAGTGAGATCGCGCAACACATGGGGCTCCATGCTGAGAATAGAGTCTGCTCAAGATTTTCTCTCTACTTCTCCTCTGCTCTCCCCACCTTCCTCTCTCTTTCTAAACACACACACACACACACACACACACACACACACACACATATATATAAAGATATGTATTATATATATAAGCATTTAAGAGAATATATAATCAATGATCACAAGAATCATTCTAGGGTCTTCCCCCTGCTTATCTATAGATTAACACTCAAACAGTGAGAAATCTGGCTCCCCCCATCTACCACCCATTATTTAATTGTTCAGTCCTGGTATGCATGTACAGCAGTATGGGAATTGTTGACCTGTACTCCATGGGACAATAATTCACTAATTCATTAAATTATAAATGTTTATTAACGTAGATTTGGTTAATTAAATACCATGTATATGAGAATGAGATAATGAGATAATGAATAATACATAATGATTTATAAGAATGGCCCTCTCTCATAGAACACTATGAACGATGGACAAAATACAAAATACAAAAACATCCACCTCAGTGCTCTGAAGAGTGAAGACTAATGGGCAGATTTTGGAAGACAGTTTTGAAGTCAAAACTGAAAGTTTCTGATTTTTTGTGGTTTTGCCTTATAGAGGGTAGCAGTTTTGTCATAAAGCAGGGCAACTAAAGGTAAAAACAACAACAACAACAAACCCCCCAAAACCTCACTTTTTTCCAGTCTAAGGAACTAGAGGAACTGGGGAAAACACTGGTATTAATCTGGAGGGCAATGGGACACAAATTTAGTAACTAGTGTACATTGCCTGCATATGGCTTTTGCCTTTAGTTTTATAGATGTCAATCATATCCAAAACTACTTAGGTCAGTAACTTTTCCCCCAAACCCCTCGTTGATGTTGCTTCACTATTTGTAATATACTTAGTTTTGTCACATTCTTCGTTCTTTTAAGCCTAGGATTGCCTCTACCTTCAAAATTTTATTTTAAATTTGCATACATTAATTGTGACTCTCTATGCATAAATTTCAGTTGGTTTTTCATAAATGCATAGTGTCATGTATCAACAATTACAGAATCATATAGAATAAACCAGCCTAAAAATTCCATGTGCTTCACTTAATTAATCTCTCCTCTCTTCCTTACTAAACTACTGGAAACCACTGCTCTTTCTTCCGTCTCGATAGCTTTGTCTTTTCCATAATGTCATATAATTGCTACCATACAGTATGTATTCTTCTCAGATAGGCTGTTTTCACTTAGAAATAGTGTGAAATTAAGATTCATCTATTTCTTTTTGAACCCCAATAGCTCATTTCTTTTTATCACAGAACAATGTTCCATTGTATGAATGTCCCACACCTTGTTTATTCATTCTCCTACTGAAGACGATCTTGATTGCTTTCAGGTTTTGGTGATTATAAACAAAACTATTATAAACATCTGCATGCAGGCTTTTGTATGAATATAACATGTATGAACATACCTAGAATATCTTTAACGATAATCATGTGGAAGAATGTTCTTCAGCTTTGGCAAAAACTGCCAAAATGTAATCCAAAGAGGTTTTTTCAGTTTTCATTCCTACCAGCAACAAGTGAGAGTTCTTGTGGCTACACAGACTTACCAGCAATTGGTATTGTCAGATTTTTTTTTCCATTTCAGCCATTCTAATAGATGTCCAATGGTACTTCATTGTCTTAACTTTTCAATTTTCTAGTGACAAATGATGTTGAGGATCTTTTCATATGCTTATTTACCATCTGCATATCATTTTTAGTTAATTAGATGTCTTTTCCTATCTTTTGCCCATTTTTAAACTGAGTTATTTGTTTTCTTATTGTTTCATTTTAAAAGTTTTTTGTATACTTTGGATATAAATTCTTTACCAGATATATGTTTGAAAATATTATCTCCTAGTCTTTGGCTTGTCTTTTCATCCTCTTAACAGTATGTTACACAAAGCAGAAGATTTTTCTAAAAATTCTAATAAAGTACAACTTTGTTTCTTTTTTCACTGACTATGCTTCTGTTGTTATGTATTATTTTATCCCACCTTCTTTCTCTTTTTTTTTAAAGATTTTATTTATTTATTTGACAGAGATCACAAGTAGGCAGAGAGGCAGGCAGAGAGAGAGGAGGAAGCAGGCTCCCCGCTGAGCAGAGAGCCTGATGTGGGGCTCTATCCCAGGACCCTGGGATCATGCCTGAACCGAAGGCAGAGGCTTTAACCCACTGAGACACCCAGGCACCCTCCCACCTTATTTCTAAATTACTCAAACTTCTTTGTCATTTTTTAAAAATCAGAACTCCCATGGAGACATATATTTGTCACAAATTTCATTGCCACTGTTTATTTTCACTTGTTTCTTATTTCTTTCTTCGGGAAGACTTCTCTATAAGTTTATTTAGCAAGATTCAGGAAGTAGTAAAGTTTCTCTGTCTTTTTCTTTCCATTTGTTTTTTCAAAATGCCTTTATTTTATCCTTATAAAGGAATGGTGGCTTAAATCAGTACAGGTTTCCAGGTGAGCTGCTACTCTTCTTGGCTTTATTCTAATGTCTTTGTTTTCTAACAATTCATAATTGTGTCTTCCAAGTAGGGTTTTTTTTTTTTTCCTGACTTTGGCTAAGATATTACTTTGTCTCTGATAATCTGCAGATTGTGTATTGGTGGAATATTATTTTTTTTAATTATCAGAAGAATGTCAGAATTTTCTCTCTATTGAATTTAAGGATTTCTTTCAATTTCATTTATTTCTTTCAATTTGTGAAAATTCTCAAACTTCACCTATTTGAATATTACCTTTTCTTCATTTTTTCTAATTTGTCCTTCTATAATTTTTATCACAGGCATACTGAACATTCTCTTTAATATTTTCTATCTCTTTAGCATTTAAACTGTATTCCTATTTTTTACATCAAATATACTTCACAGTTTAGTAATTTCCTTTTATGTTATATTATCTGATGTTTGACTATCCATTAAAATTTTCATTTAAATGACCATATTATTTTTTTTTTAAGATTTATTTATTTGACACACAGAGATAGAGATAGAGAGCACAAACAGGGGGAGTGGCAGGCAGAGGGAGAGGGAGAAGCAGGCTTCCCACTGAGCAGGAGCCTGATGTGGGACTCAGATCTAGGACCCTGAGATCATGATCTGAGTCGAAGGCAGACGCTTAACTGACTGGCCACCCAGGTGCCCCAAATGACCATTTTAGTGAGTATGTATATGTATAATCAATTTGGAACACTGTTATATTACTTTGTAAATACAAAGATGCACATACCCTAAAATAAGCCATTCTAAAAATGCAGATAAAACTGCACTAAGCTTATTTTTGTGAGAAAAGTAACAGAGAAATCTATCCATTATCAGTACATTAGAAAAATGACAGAATGAAAAATAAACTAGAACAACATGCATCAAAAATGTTGAATGACAAATACATAATCTTTAACAAAAAAGAAATTGAGTCACACAGAAATAAACTATGTTTCTATTAATATAAAAATAAAAAGTAGAGGTATGTAGGGATAAATTCTGATGTAGCAAAACATTTAATGTGTAAATTATTAATAGAAACTTTTTAAGGGTGGTTAGGCTCTGGAAGGAAAGAAATGAAAACCTGTGGAGGCATATTCAGGAGAATCCAGTGATACTGGTAATGTTCTGCTTTTTACTCTTGGTTGGGGGCTGGTTGTAAATATTTCTTAATGAGTATCAGTCTGTGCATGTGTGTTATATATGTAATACGTTTATGTGTCCATATATTTATCTCTAGGTGAGGGAGGGCAGATGGGTGAGGACACATGTAACTTTATCTTAGGAGGTGTGTATCATTTGAAATATGAAGTATCAGCTAGAACTACGTTAGTGATAAGCTCAGCAGCTGTTGAAACACAGAGCATGCTCTTTACAGATATTGCTTCACTGCCTTCTGCTCAGTTTTAATGTCACTTCTCAATATTTCAACTTTAATTGACTGTAGTACCCCTGTTAGTTAAAAAAATGGAAAAGGGCCAAGTTTATTAAATCAGTATGCTTAATTTAATGGTCAATTTAAAACCACTTTTTAACTTTACAATGGCTCTACATATTTCTTTGGAGCTAGATGCATATCTTGATGAGATTTTTATTTAAAGATAACTCTATAACTTGCTACATTAAAAAAAAAATCTATTCCGAGTAGCTGAAGATGTTCTGCAATAACCCAGGCTTTTACTGTATATATAACGGAAGTAATAAATCCAGCTCACCTTAAATGGTACACTCTGAATTTTCCTTCTGAGGGGAAATGACAACCACACATTAAAATAATGAGTGCAGCCCAGCTGCTGCATCCTATCTACAAAGCTGCCTCTTGGGCCTGGTCAGAGAGAGGCCCAGGGCCACGGAGCTCTACTCAAGAGCACCCATGCTGATGTAGACACGTGTGAGGAACATGCACACTGATGACTAAACAACTAATGAAAATATTACTGTGAGCACTGAGTTAGAGACATTCATGACCACAAACAAGCTTTGTCTTCTGAGCAGTGTTTGTACAAAAAAAAAAAAAAAAATCAGTTTTATTCGTTTAAATAAAATTCACTTTATTCATTTAAATTTTTCCCTTCCTATTCTAACGTGAGATAGAAAAGTTCTACTTTGCATATTTTTGTAGGACAATTAATTTTAAGAAGACCTGAAGGAATAATACAGACAACACTTGTTTTCCCTGTGACCACTCAGTAATGAAAACAGTTTCAGAATATGTATTCCCTTTACAAGAATGAAAAATTGTTTATATTTCTCCAAATTATCACTTACTGCTAATAAACACACTAATTTGTGAAATTCCCTTTTGGAAAATACCTGTTTTAAAGTTTTCAGAATGTTTAAAGTTCGATCCACTAAGAAGGAAAACTTCGCAAAGAAGGCCTGAATTTTTGATAGGTTATTTTTCACTATGGTTGGTAAATTATCTCATAATTACACCATGATCTGTTTCTCTACTTTAGTAAGGTAGAAATTACTTTAATTCAGCAAGTCACACAAAGTCATAAGAAATGCATAATTCACTATAAATATTGAATCCGATCATGGTGTACACTATTTGGTTAATACCTCTTAGCTTTGGATGCCATGTAAAGCCCTGTCTGATTTCTTTTCTTTAAGCTCCCACATAGCTCACAAACCTGGGATCCTTTGCCAAAGTCCTGGCCTAGCGCAAAGACAAACTGCCTGTTTGACTAAGTGTGAATGACCACAGTGATAAAGTTTTCTGTTAAGTCTCTACTATGTTTATTATTATTACTCTTGTATTTTATTACAATAACTTTTCCTCTCAGTATTTCAGCATATAAAACCCAGGCTTGGAGATTTCTATATATAAAGAGATTTCTGTTAGAGATTCTAATATCAAAGTATACTTGCAGAAGTCCAAATCTGAATAACTGTGACTAATTATCAGCCCTGCAAAAATCCAATGCTTTCCAGTATCCTTGCAACCAACTTTTTAACATATGAACTATTAATATCATAGATTTTAGTAATAATTAATAAAAGTAGTAGATCTTCTGGTAAACCTTTTATACTATATGTAAACTAGTAATAGGTCTTTTTTCTATATAGGTCTTAATTTTTTCTACATAAATATATCAAATAATAGTTTTTTCAGAGTTAAAAGATAATTTATGCCTTTAAATCCATTAGAATTTGCTTAATTTTTAATACAGAAGTGAGTCCAGTTCAAACCCAAACTAATAAAAGCATAAAGTTTTAAAATACAAAATTATCTACTGAAATGGTTCATTAGCACTGACCAAGATAATATTATTACCTATCTCTTTTGGTGGTGGTTGTTAGTTGTTTTTTGTTGAGCTGTGATTTAAGTACAGAGAAATACACAGACAATTTAATGAGTTTTAACAAATGTAAACAAAATCAAGATGCAGAACAGGAAGTTCACACATGGGAAATCAATAATTTGTGAGGAGGCACTTTGAAATTATGTAAATCTGTATCCTTATCAAATTTTTGTACACTCCTTTTAGAACTCATTGATAATTTCCTAATCTCACCATTCATTTATATTTATTATTTATAATTTTACTGTAGGTAGAGATTTCCCTTTGCCCCATGGTTTACTTAGGCATTTAGTCATTTCCACCAAGTTGAACTCATGAATTCCTGATTCATTTAATGGTTTATAATTCATTACTGTGATTATTTATATAATTAACGTAATTGTGGATATGGCTCTATTTAAATCTATTATCTTCTCTCTTTATTTTTTTTAAAGATTTTATTTATTTATGTGACAGAGAGACAGTGAGAGCAGGAACACAACTGGGGGTGGTGGGAGAGGGAGAAGAAGACTCCCCACTGAGCAGGGAGCCTGACGCTGGGCTTGATCCCAGGACCCCAGGATCATAACTGGAGCCGAAGGCAGATGCTTAATGACAGAGACACCAAGGCGCCCCTCTTTCTTATTTTTTTTTAATACTTCTCAGTTATGTGGTATTTTTCCTCCTACTTTCCTTTTATTAATTGTGTAAATTTAATACTACATTTTAATTCTTCTATTAACTTTCCAATAAAATTTTGAATATGTTTAGTGATCACACTAGGATCACCTTAACCTATCACTCAATCTACCTGGAATGTATCTTGTACCATTTCATTTATAATGTGAGACATTTACAAGAATCTAATTCCAAAGATGCCAGCGTGGCTCAGTTGGTTATGTGTTTGCCTTTGGCTCAGGTCATGATCTCAGGGTCCTGGGTTTGATTTCTGCATCAGGCTCTCTGCTTAGCCAGAAGACTGCTTCTCCCTCTACCTGCTGTGCCTGCTGCTCCCTCTGCTTGTACTCTCTCTCTCTGACAAATAAATAAAATCTTGAAAAAAAATCTAATTCCATTTACTGCCTCACGTCCTCTGTCTTAAGGGTGACACACATGTTAATTTTACATATGTTATTATGTTCAAAACACAATATTGTTTTTACTTATCATAGCAGAATTTTTGGTGGCATTTGTATTCATTTTGCCTGTGGTTTGCTGAGCTTCATGATTCTACAGCTTGACTATTTCATCCAATTTAGAAAATACGTGGGGCACCTGGGTGGCTCAGGGGGTTAAAGCCTCGGCCTTCAGCTCAGGTCATGATCCCAGAGTCCTGGGATCAAGCCCCTCATTGGGGTCTCTGCTCCTCGGGGAGCCTGCTTCCTCCTCTCTCTCTGCCTGCCTTTCTGACTACTTGTATTCTGTCTGTCTAATAAATAAATAAAATCTTAAAAAAAAAAAGAAAGAAAATACGTGCATGTGATGTCCTTATCCCTCTTACTTTTTCTCACATGCTTCTGAAAATCCAGTTACACAGATATTTATACTGTTTCATATTGTTAACTGCTCACTCATTAAGATTCTGTTCACTGCTTCCTGGTCAAGATGGTGGAGAAGTAGCTGGCTGAGATGATATCAGGTAGCAGGAGACTAGCTAGATAGCTTATCAAACCATTCCGAACACCTACAAACCCAACAGGAGATCAAAGAGAAGAAGAACAGCAATTCTAGAAACAGAAAATTGACCACTTCCTGAAAGGTAGGACCAGCGGAGAAGTGAATCCAAAGCGACGGGAAGATAGACCGTGGGGGGAGGGGCCGGTTCGTGGCAAGCAGCAGAGCAATGGAGCACAAAATCAGGACTTTTAAAAGTCTGCTCCACTGAGGGACATCACTCCAGAGGCTAAACTGGGGTGAAGCCCATGAGGGGACAGCGTGGCCCCAGGCCCCGTGGGGTCACAGAAGGATTGGGGTGTCTGAGTGTCACAGAGCTCACAGGTATTAGAGCGGGGAAGCTGGCTACAGAGACAGAGCCGAGGAGTGAGCTATCAACTTGGGGTTACCTTGAACTGTAATCCGTGGCACAGGCCACTGCTCTGTGAGTGGGGTCCCCACAAGATCCGGTGAGACCCCCTTAGAAGAGCTCAGGGATCTGTGGGGTTCGGAGACTCCAGGCGGAGCTGTGTGCCAGAGACAGAGAGATGCTTGGTCACAGGCTGGGTAAGCTTGGAGTGCAGTCAGAGGCCAGGGAGATGGGAGTGATTGCGCACTTTTCTCTGAGGGTGCATTGAGGAGTGAGGCCCCAAGCTCTCGGCTCCGCCAGGCCAGAGATCAGGATGCCACCATTTTCATTCCTGTCCTCTGGAACTCTACGGAAAGCCTTCAGGGAACAAAAGCTCCCGAAAGTGAACCCCAGCCGATTACTGAGCCTGGCCCTTGGTAAGGGTGGTGCATTTCCGCCTGGGGCAAAGACACTTGAGAATCACTACAACAGGACCCTCCCCCAGAAGATCAACAAGAAATCCAGCCAAGACCAAGTTCACTTACCAAGGAGAACAGCAGAATTCCAGAGGAGGAGAAAGCAAAGCATGGAATTCATGGCTTTCTCCCCATGATTCTTTAGTCTTGCAAAGTTAATTAATTATTTTTAATTTTATTTTTTTTCTTCTGCTAAATTTTTTTTTAACTTTTACCCTTTCCTCTTTTAATGTTTTTTAACTAGTTTATCTTTACAATACCTTTTATAATACTTCATTATTTTATAATACATTTTATAATACTTCATTATTACAGTCATATTTTATCCTTCATTGTATCTAACTTTATTTTTTGTATACACAAAGGGTTTTTTTCTTCTAAAAAATATGGAGTACCACTTCTTCTAATAGATCAAAATATCCCCTAAATCTAGCACCATGCTTGTTCTAGTCTTCAGCCCGAGCAAATTCTCTCCACTTTCTTTTTCTTTATTCTCCCAACCAACTTACCTTATCTACTCCTATTTCAGAAATTAAAAAAAAATTTTTTTCATCTTTATAGTCATATTCCATACCTTCATTGTGTTTACCCTTATATATGTTTTCCATTATTTAACATTTTGGGAGGTAGTTTCTTCTAAGAGACCAAAATACTCCCAAAATTAAGTGGTTGACCCTGTTCTAGTCACCAGTCTAATATATATATATATATTTTTTTCTTTTTTATATTTTTTCTTTATTTGTTTTCTTTTTAAATTTTTTTTTCCTGAACTTCTTTTTACCACCCCCCCCCCATGATTTGGGGTCTCTTCTGATTTGGTTAAAGCACATTTTCCTGGGCTCTTTGCCACCCTTTTAGTATTTTATTTCCTCCTTCCTATATTCTTACCTGGACAAAATGACAAGGCTGAAAAACTCACCACAAAAAAAAGGAACAAGAGGCAGTACCGAAGGCTAGGGACCTCATCATATGGACATTGGTAATATGTCAGATCTAGAGTTCAGAATGACGATTCTCAAGGTTCTAGCCAGGCTTGAAAAAGGCATGGGAGATATTAGAGAAATCTAGTCTGGAGAAATAAAAGCCTTTTCTGGAGAAAGAGAAGAACTAAAATCTAACCAAGTTGAAATTAAAAAAAAAAAAAAAACTACTAATGAGGTGCAATAAAAAATGGAGGCTCTTACTGCTTGGATAAGTGAGGCAGAAGAAAGAATTAGTGATATAGAAGACCAAATGATAGAGAATAAAGAAGCTGAGCAAAAGAGAGAGAAACAACTACTGGACCATGAGGGGAGAATTTGAGAGATAAGTGATACCATAAGATGAAACAACATTAGAATAATTGGGATTCCAGAAGAAGAAGAAAGAGGGGGAGCAGAAGGTATATTGGAGAGAATTACTGGAGAGAATTTCCCTAATATGGCAAAGGGAACAAGCATCAAAATCCAGGAGGCGCAGAGAACCCCCCTCAAAATCAACAAGAATAGGTCCACATCCCGTCACCTAATAGTAAAATTTACAAGTCTTAGTAACAAAGAGAAAATCCTGAAAGCAGACCGGGAAAAGAAGTCTGTAACATACAATGGTAAAAATATTAGATTGGCAGCGGACTTATCCACAGAGACCTGGCAGGCCAGAAAGAGCTGGCATGATATATTCAGAGCACTAAACGAGAAAAACATGCAGCCAAGAATACTATATCCAGCTAAGCTATCATTGAAAATAGAAGGAGAGATAAAAAGTTTCAAGGACAAACAAAAACTGGAAGAATTTGCAAACACCAAACCAGCTCTACAGGAAATATTGAAAGGGGTCCTCTAAGCAAAGAGAGACCTTAACGTAGTACATAAAAAACAGAGACAATATACAGTAACAGTCACCTAACAGGTAATACAATGGCACTAAATTCATATCGCTCAATAGTTACCCTGAATGTAAATGGGCTAAATGCCCCAATCAAAAGACACAGGGTGTCAGAATGGATAAAAAATACAAAACCCATCAATATGCTGCCTACAAGAAACTCATTTTAGACCCGAACCTGTTGGTTGGCTAGAACCCGAGCATCTGCTTCTATAAAACATCTCATACAGCTGTTCATCTTTCAGCCTTGTACCAGTCACTTTCTGCTACAACACAGAATTTCCATGGATTATTTATAGCCCCATCCTTTGACAAGCCCCAGAAGGGAAAAGGGCATATACATTTTGTGTCCCATCTGTGAGTACCTTTCTTATTTCTAGGGCAATGTCATATGTATTTCTGGGAACTAAGAATGTGACACACACATGTACGTCTATATGCATATTGGAGAGCTGTGTGCATGCAAAGAAAATATGTGAGAAGGCTGTATGTGTTCACCTTTGGCTGAACTTGAGGCTCTGGACTCTTGGAAAGGGAAGGCTAAGACAAAGATGTAGCCTAGCAGTATAAATTAATGGTTTGTAAAAATCTAGGAATAATTTATTCAAGAAAAATGTTTAAACCACGGCAAGAGCAGACAGAATATTCAGCTTGGATGGATGTTGCAAACACATCCCACCACGTAAACATACTAGTTGGCAGACATTGGGAGACCTGCTGGATGCAGATATTAATGAAATCCCTTTCCATTCATTGCTGACCACTAAGCTAATGGTGGGAAGAATTCAGCAAATCCGTGTGACAAGGGATACAGATTTAACAGAATTAGTTCAGGGAAGTCACTAAACAAACCAAATCAACAACTACAACAACAAATGAAACTGCAACAACAATATAAGGATGGGGAGAATCCGTTTTCTAGAACTGCCATATTATATAGGATGAGATGTCATGTCCTCAGTAAAAATAAGAGTGAGAAAAGAAACAAGAAAGTATGGTGCAGACAGAAAATAAAACATTAAACAAATGGTCTCTAAGGAAACACAACTATTGGTCTAATGAGGCAAAAATTGTTAAATTGGCAATTTTCAATATTTTCAAAGATATAAGAAACAATTTTTAAAGAACTAAAGGAAAGTATAAGATGCTGTCTCAATAAAGAGAGAATAACTGATAAAGAGATAGAAATTATAGAAAAAAAACATAAAAATTATGAAGTTGAAAAGTATAATAGTTACTGTAAAAAGTTCACAGAGAGGATAAACAGAATATCTGAGCTGGCAGAAGAATGCTTCTGCTTGTCTGAAAGAGCGAATTGTGATTTTCCAGTGTGAGGAACAGAAATTAAAAAAGGGAGGAAAGAATAGTCTCCCCAGCAAACGGTGCTGAGACATCTTGTCATCCACATTGAAAAGAATGAAGTTGGATCGTTATCTGATAGCATATACAAAATTAACTAGCATTGAATCAAATACCTAAATGTAAGAGCTCAAACTATAAAACTATAACTAGCATTGAATCAAATACCTAAATGTAAGAGCTCAAACCTTAAAGCTATTAAAACTTATAAATCTTCATGACCTTGGATCAGGCAATGATTCTTAGACATGGTACCCTTAGGCACAGCAGTAAAAGAAAAACAAGTGAAACTGGACTTCACCAGAATAAAAACTTTTGTACTTCAAGTGGCACTATAAAATAAATGAATAGATAACCTACAAAATGGGGGAAATATTCATAAATCATAAGCCTGATAAGAATCTATTTATTTGGAAAATAGAACTCTCAAAATTCATACATAAATGACAACCCAATTAAAAAATAAACAATGGGAATATGAGCAAAGGTTTTAAATAAACATTTCTGCAGAGAAAATATACAAACTGCCAGTAAGCCCAAGAAAAAGTGGTTGACATCATCAGTCATAGGAAAACATAATTCAGAACCACAGTGAGATCCATTAGGATGGCTACAATAAAAAAGACAGACAATAACAAGTATTAGAAAGATATAGAGAACTTGGAACCCTCAGACACTGCTGATGCAAATGTAAAATGATGCAGCTGCTTTGAAAAACAGGTCACCAGTTTCTCAAAAATTAAACATTGAGTTAATGTATGGCCCAGTGATCCCTCTTCTAGATGCATACTGAAGAGAATTGAAAACACAGGTGGACACAAAACTTGTACATGGTATTCACAGTGGTGTTGGTCCAAAATCCAAAGTGTGGAAATAACCTAAACTCCATCAACTGTGTTGATAAGATTTGGTATTATCCATACAGTGGAAAACACCATAAAGAAAATGAAACACTGATCCAGGGTACAACATGGATAAACTCTAGACACATTGTGACAGGTGTAAGAATCCAGACACTAGATGTCATATAATGTATGATTCAAATTATATAAAAGATTCAGAATAGTCAAATCCATAGAAACAGAAAGCAGGTTGGCAGTCGACAAGGACGGGAGGTGGGGGATACTGTGAGTGACCACTAATATGTCCCGCGTTTCTTTTCAGAGTGATGAATATATTCTGTAATTAGCGAGCAGTGATGATTGTATACCTTGTAAATAACTAAAAACCACTGAATTTTCTGCTTTAAAAGGGCGAATTTTATAATATGTAAACAATATCTTAATAATAAATAAAACTTTAAAAAAGGATGATAGTCAGCAATCCCCTTTAAACTTGATTTCATTTCTCTAGCAACTAGTATACTCTAACACCTGATTCCAGCCCTGCAGGAACACAGCATAAAAATAAAACTGCTTTAAGAGACTTATGTAGAAGGAGTAATAAGAAGAGAAGTGCCCTGAGCCTTCTTTCATGTGGATTTAGGAAAAACAATATGCCCTTACGTAGAAGAAGAAGAAAAATTCCTCCTCTACCCCTCAAGATCTTCTAGATGGACTAAGAATTAAATTTACATAAAACAAATTCACAGGATGAAAAAAAGCAAAGTTTTATTTCATTATTGGAGGCCCAATAATGAAATTGAGACCTAAAGAAATACTTTTTATAAAAGGAGACAATAAATTTGTAGAGGAATTGACAGGACAAAGAAAACAATGTTTGGGAGATTTAATTATAAGGAATTCTAAATGGAATTTAAACCAAGTTAGTAGATTAGTAAAAAAGGAACTAGGTTTGTTTCCACAGCATTTGTGGCTTTATAGATTTAAGGATACCTTTTTTCTTCTTAGTATAGGGAGTGTACCTTTCACATGGAAGATTTATTTCCTGCTTTCAGGGGACAAAAGAGGGTCTGTAATAGTTTCAATTCAAAATAATCAATATGCCACTGCGGTACATTTTGGAAGGCCTGCCCTTGGCTCCTATGCTTACCATATAAAAGAAAAAGAGAATGTTAAACATATTTTAAGTCCTGATGGTGTCAGAATTCTAATCCCCAAATGTTCCTTCCTAAGTGTTTTACAGGGAAAGAAATAGAAATTCAAAGAAAACTGAAAACACTAGACTCTAAGTGAATGATCATTAGGATTTCTATGGAATCCTTTCTGAATGGAATTAATAGACTGATAGACAAATGCGCATCTAATTTTTGTACTTTTCTAAATCATCATATTCATTTCAAAAAATCTGAAACCAGGGTAGAAGTCAAGTAAGGACATTGCATACATTTTTTAAAAGGTCAAAATATAAAGTGTTTCTTTGGTTTTCGGAAACTGCATATTGTAGGAAAAAACCTATGTGGTAAACTAGTGTACAGAGACCATTACATCCTCAACATGCCACAGCTTATGGAGTTGTCAGCTTTTAAGTCAGGTTGTGACAACTATTTCTTCTGAGTAAGAGGTCGATCCAAGAATGCAGTTTGCAGACCCATTTAACTTTCACTGAAACAAGTATTTTGTTTAAATTTTAAGAAATATTGTGGTGAGAATAGCCAAAAAACTACTCTTATTTCCTCTCCAGCATATTTTGCTGAAAAGACTTTAAAATCTTTAACAATAATAGATGAAAAGAAAAATGACAGTACACTGTGGATGTGCATGTGTGTGCATGCAGGTCACACGCACATACACACACATGAAAATGCATACATATGTGCACACACAATATACATTAAGCATGTAGACAGGCAGAGTATAAAACTAATCACCCTGCAGAAATAAATTTAAAGCAATCAATACTACTTCAAAATAAAAGGAACTTATGTTACTTTGTAAAACACCATTAAGCAACTGTATGTCAAACACTTAAACCTTACTAATTCTGTCTTAATATGAATAATATTTTTGAGTACTCAGCTGGATTTTTCATAACATTGTTATCAGAATAGAGCAGATGTTGAGTGCCAAGAATCATGAATGACTCAAATTACTAGCATTTGTAATTTGTGAAAACAAAAAATCATCAGAATTCATATATTTATAATGGGCATGGTATTTATAACATAATAAAAGCAAATGTACAAAATTTGATATATTTAATTCAGGTGTATATCTTGCTAGTAGAAAACTAGGTACACATTATCGAATTTACTATTCTTGATTTTTCTTCTAAATTATTCCCAAAGATAGCGTATAAAATTTGTTATTTTTATACCAAAAGAAAAAAAAAATTACCTATGCAATGTGAAGAAGCAAAACAGAGTCATGTAAATTACCAGAAATGGATAGTTTTAAAAAATAAAATAAGGGGATATATTTCCATTAAGTACTTTTGGATAGTTATTTAAATTGTCTTCACTTGTGTGTGTGTGTGTGTGTGTGTGTGTGTGTGAGAGAGAGAGAGATTCCATAAAAAAAAGTAATTGTTCTATACCCTAAATATTTTTTGCATGGTTTATTTAATAATTTCTAGTAGAGACACTGTTTTCCTAAATTGTTTCTTTGAATGATAAACATGTATTATAAGGAGCATAGAAGTAAATACATCATTTATTTATATTTTAGACAAAATTTTTTCTACACCTCGCTATATATGAAAAGTACAGAAACAAATTATTCCTTTTCTAATATTTAGTTAAATTTGAAAAAATTATGTGTTGACAAACATAAGTTTTTATATGAAGGTGATCTGGTTTTATTTGCTCAACCAAAAAAAGTAGTGTTAGAAACAAGGATATAAAATAAAGAAAAAGTGACTCAGTAAAATAAGGTGTGAGTATTAATTGTTTAGGAAATAACACATACTTATAAAATGGACTTTTAAAATACCTATTTTAACTTGCTCTAAGTAGAACATCCAGAGTATTGGGCTTTTGCCCATCTTCATAGCAATTCTACAGAGCTGATCATCAACCATCTTTAAATATAACAGCATCTCATTTCCAAGGCACATTTCTCAACTTAAGGTCAAGAGACCATGTGCATCAGCCCAAGTCTGGCAAAGGAGAATCTTTGTTTTGGGGACACTAAAGTGTGTATGTTTACCAGCCCTTTATTCCACCCCAGTTATTCTGAAACTATGCTTAAGTATGAGGAAACTGAGAAGAGAACCCAGTGCTTACTGATTTAGTTTAAATGGCAAACACAGTGCATCCTTTATCTCTCACTATCATGAGTACTATTATTACTTTCCACATTAGTCCTACTTTATCCTAGAAAACAGAGGTTCAGAGAATCTGAGATTCTGTGATTTGTAAGAGGAATGTAAGCATTCAAAATTCTACAAATAATCTGCAACAGACAGTATTTTCTAACTGATCAATACTTAGAGTAATTTTCAGAATGAGAAGCATAAAAATGACCGGATTAGTTTTGTCTCACCACCTGGAATCACACATTCCCAATGAAGGTAAAATCCACAAATGTCCTTTTTTTAAAAATGTTGAATACATGATAATATATTTTTTTAATTTTGTTGTTTGAAAATCAATTAGGAATATAATTTCCCAGAAAATTGAGAAACACAAAGCACTGAAATAAATTCTAAAATGCTAAAAACAAAGTCTCAGCCATTGTCATAGGATAACACAGGCAGTGGACTCAGAAACAGCATTCATCCAGGAGGCATCTAAGCAATATATTGCAAAATGACAGCTGAATAAAAGTGTCTAGCAAGAGAAACCAAAAGTATTATGAAGTTACTTTGTGATAGATGCATATTCACTTAGGTTATTTTTTCTCACTGGCAAAAATTCTTGGATAAGACTAACTAGAAAAGCTAGAATAAACATTCTACTAAGTTGTGTCTGTTGGTCTCACTGAGGCACATCCCTTGGTGTATCAAATGTATTTTATTAAGGACATACTAATTTAAAAGACTTAATGTTTAGCTACCCAAAAAAGAGATTTAGAAAGACATTGTTGTTGCTCTATAGAATTTACAATAATAAAAGATTAACAACTGTGGAAATTGAATCACACATTTCAAAATAACATAACACAGCTTCGAAGAGCTTCTTTGTATTATTAAAAAGAACTAAAGCACTATATTTATAGCCAAATTCAATATATTAGATACATCTAAGATTTGTTTGATAGAATCTTATTCTTTTAATGAAATATTTTCATCTGTGCCAAATGTAACTTAAAAGTTTGTTTTCTGGATCTTCCTACCTTTTCAAGCAAGTGATAAGGTTTTTTTCTTTGATCTTTTAATTAATTCAGCTCTGATTTTAGTTCCATCAAAAATTAAACACCTGTACCATATAACTGTGCACTGATACATTGTGAAAATTTCCAGGTTAGCTACACAACTCCCATTAAAGTTACTAGTTGTACATGCTAATTGCCCATGTGCTAGGATAAAATCTGCCCCACGTGCTCAATAATTCTTAAAATTCCCCACTTCTTAATTTTGTTACCAAATGCTGATAATAAGATTGCACCACCTGCTATTAGCCCATACTTATTTAAAAAGTGTAGAAAGAAAAGGAAAATAAAACTGCAAATCTTTTCTCACATAAGGGATGTGAACCATGTTATCATTTTGGATATACAGGTAAAAATTATAAATCCTTCTGTTGATGCTGAATTAATGCATGGAAGTGAGTATTTTTTCTCAAAGATTTTATCTCTTTATTTGACAGAGAAAGAGTACAAGCAAGGGGAGCGGCAGGCAGAGGAAGAGGGAGAAGCAGGCTTACCCCTCAGCAGGGAGCTTGATGTGGGACTCGATCCCAGGACCCTGAGATCATGACCTAAGTTGAAGGTAGGTGCTTAACTGACTGAGCCACCCAGGTGCCCTGCAAATGAGTATTAATGTAACATAATTCCTACAGGGGTGCCTGGGTGGCTCAATCATTGAGTTTCTGCCTGTGGCTTGGGTCATGATCCCAGAGTCCTGGGATCAGTCAGGAGTCCGGCTCCCTGCTTGACAGGAAGCCTGCTTCTCCCTCTCCCACTGCTCCTGCTTCTTTTCCCTCTCTCGCTATGTCTCTCTCTGTCAAATAAATAAATAAAATCTTTTAAAAAAAGATAATTCTTACATATTTTCTAAGCAACATGATGTTCTCTTTTGATTCAACTAAATTTTAGGCCAGATTCTTCATAAAAAAGTGAAAAACAGAGATCAAAGTCACAAAGAAATGCTGGAATCTTTTTCTAAGTCTCTCAAGGTAGGTTTTTGTTAAATGTGAGTCCTTATTATAATCACTATTTTCCAATCTATTCTTAGGAAAGAGGCTTGTGGGGAAAAAATGCCTACCACCTAGAAGATGCGTTGGTTCCCTTCAGAACAGAATGAGTATTGTTTTATCAACATGAGAAGAGGCTTTCTGAAATCTGGCAAGGACAGGGCAGGAATGACTACTGCGAAGATATCCAAAACTGTGAACAGCAAATTGGTGAATTTTATTAGCCAAACTTTTTGTTTACACATTTACATTTACCATCATAGGAAATGGATTATTATAGTACTAGTATTTTCATATATATGTATATATGTATATATATATATATATATATATACCCATGTGTGTTTTTTTAAAAAATATACTCTATTTAACAAAAATAACAAACAGAATAAGAAAATGCAGGAGTATAGAGAAAGTACATATATCCAGAAAAGTCACTAAAATATCAATTTGATTAAAATTTTCTGTTCTCCTAATTTAAAACATTCATATCAGTATATACTACATAAATATAGTATATTATGATACTACATTATATATGCACACATTGCATATCATATGCTATATAGCATACATATTTGATTACATAATTACATATATTATATATACATTAAATACATAATTTTATCATATAGAATACAATGGAAATAGAAAAATAGAAAAAATGAAATTTATTGTAAAAAATAAAAAGAATATTAAGAAAGCATATAATCACTGAGTAACTCAAAAAAAGTCATTTGGTAAGTTGGAAATTAGAAAAAATATTGATTATACAAACATGCAAGAGAAAAAGAGAAGTTAAATAAGGTATAGTCATGTAATTCTAGAGACAAGAAAACTGCATTTTGTTTTGAAAATCAAAGGCATGTGTTGCATGGAACATTGGTTGTGGTGCATAAACAATGAATCTTGGAACACTGAAAAAATAAAAATAAAAATAAAATAAAGAAAATCAAAGGCAAACCATAAGAAGAATTAAATAAGACCTTTATAATTGTAAAACTTGAAAAGTTTAAAGAATTAGTGCCTTTTAGGTTGACCCAATGAGTAAGTGAAGAAATAGCAAAATACATGTTATTAACATATTTTAAGGGGATGCAGTTGATGAGGGTAATGGAACAACTTCACCGGAAGCTTGAAATTATAGAATGTAAGAAAAGAGAAAACAAACGCTGTTCTCTTATTGCATGTATAAGTCTTATGTCTTCTCTTCTTTACCATTAAAATGCAGTATACAAAGGACATTTCTTGGAAACATAAGCTAAAATATCACAGTTCAGCAGCATCTAACATTCTGAAATTTTTGCATCTAAGAAAAGCAGAATTCCACTATGTGAGAAAAGTTGATATGACTATAATCATTACAGCAGAAACATATGGTAATTTTGACTAATGGAAAGCCTTATCTCCGTGAAATTCAGAAAATTTGCCCTGCGCAAATCTTCCTGTATCAGAATTTATGTGATTGGAGGAGGGACAAGATGGCAGAGAAGTAGGAGGAGGAGCCATTTCAACCTGTACCCTAAAGTGAGCGGATTACCTACCAAAGAACTCCGATCACCCATGAAATCAGCCTGAGATCAGAATTACATACATCTGGAATTCTAAAGGGCCAGAAGACTCCAGTGGGCAGGTAAAGTGGAGTGGGAATGTCAGACTGATATCGGGAGATAAACAAAAGGGGGAGGGAGCCACCAGAGGCGACCAATTGTAAAGTAATACCCCAATACGAGAGTGCCCTGCATCTAGGGACCAGCATTAACTTGGAGTCTGGTTGAAAGCACTCAAAAAGAGCAAAGGATCGTGGGGGTAAATTATGGGAATCGGGGCAGCTAGGGACAGGAGCTTAAGTCCCTGGACCCAGGACAGCCTCCCCTGGCGCTAAGCCAGAGAGAATGCTGCGGAGAAACCAGGTCTTGGTCCCTGAGCCGCCAGCGTGCTCGGGAATGCGTGGGGTCCGGCTCCTGTGCGGGGCTGGGAGCATGGCCAGTTGGCAGAACGTGGAGCTGTACTACAGAGCCTGAGACACACGCACCCCTCACCCTCCCTTGAGAGAGGTGGGCGAAGACCCAGCCCGGCACTCTTAGACCCATGCCTTGCTATCAGAGCCTGATACGCGCACTCCCCACACCATCCCCTGAGAGAGGTTGGAGAAGGCCCAGCCTGGTGCTCTCCCACCTGCGCCCTGCTATCAGAGCTTAAGATGCACGTGCCCCACACCCTCCCCTGAGAGAGGTGGCGCAAGCCCGGTGCTCTTAGACCCAGAAAGACCAGGCACTCCCAGCCCGGGCCAGCGGGAAAATCTCAGTGTGTGATTACTGCTTGGAACCTCTCTGGCGGTTTGAGCTGCCCAGACAGCCACCGCTGCCGTGGTTTGGGGTACAAGCAGAAGATCCTGCGTCCCCAGGGACCACGACTTGGAACCTGCTCTGCCAGTGGTCAAGGGGGAATTTATATGGGCTCTGTAGCACCCACAGAGGAGCAGACTGAGGCTTCTCTATGAGAGGGAGGTCGGGGTGCAGTTTGCTTTCCTCTAAACCTACAAAAACCATCAAAAGCGGTCAAGGCAAGAGTACATCAAATTCCATAATAACCTTCTAACCTGAACTTTTTGATACATACACCTGTGTTTTTCTTTTGCATTTCTATTTTTTAAATTTTTTAAAGCTTTAGTTTAGTCTAGTTTATTCCTTTTTTGTTTTTATTTTCTCATATCCATATAGAGTTAAAATTCAAGGTAATCCCCTTTCCCCAATCAATGCTACCCCTATAGGTAAACCAATTTTTAATCCCCCTTTATCTTAGGAAAGTTGAGTCCTTTAACAAAGATATCAAGATACATCCAGGAAGAATCAAAATAACCTTCCTCACCCACAATGAGAATTTATAACCACTCTCCCATCTTTTTCTTCCACCAGTGTTTCTGTGTATTTATGTTTGTCCTGATAGTATATAAATCTTACACTTGGGGTTCTTTTTAACGAGGTTCTTCCTTTTTTTGCTTATATATATATATATATATATATATATATATATTTTTTTTTTTTTTTTCTCTTGTCATATACTTTCATCAGTCTTTTTGTTTGTCTGTTTTTGTTTGTATACTTCACAAATCTTACCTTGGGGCCCATTTGGGCTGAACCTTCTCTTTTATCTTCCCTTTTTTACCTGTCTCTCTCTCTTTTTTTTCTTTTTCTTTTCTTTTTTCTCTCGTCTAGATGGGGAATTCTGATGGCTCAGAAGCATGCCAGGGTGCACCTTGACTGCACCATGGTCGATACATCCAGCTACATCTGTTCAGTAATCTATCACCAAAATAACTAGAAGGAAGAATGCCCAACAGAAGAAAAATACAGAGGATGGGCCTTCTGCAACAGAGCTAACGGCTATCAACATAGACAATATGTCGGAAAGAAAATTCAGGCTAACAATTATCCAGGCCATAGCTAGGTTCGAGAAAGTCATGGACGACCAAACGGAATTGATTAGGGCAGAACTGAAAGCCACCAGGGACGATGTTCACAATGTTAGGGCAGAACTGAAAGCCACCAGGGATGAGGTTCACAATGCTCTCAATGAGTTCCAATCTAATCTAAATTCTCTAAAACCTAGGGTAACTGAGACAGAAGATAGAATTAGTGATCTGGAGGACAAACAGATAGAAAGGATCAGGAGGAAGCCTGGAACAAACAGCTTAGAAGCCACGAAAACAGAATCAGGTAAATAAATGATGCCATGAAACGTTCCAATGTCAGAATTATTGGAATCCCTGGAGGGGAGGAGAAAGAAAGAAGTCTAGATGATATAGTGGAAAAAGTTCTTCATGGAAATTTTCCCAATCTCGCAAATGGAACCAGCGTTCATGTATTAGAGGCAGAACGGACTCCCCCCAAGATTATAGATTCCAAAAAAAATAAAGGCACCTGATAGTAAAATTGAGAAATCATAATTGTAGATACAATCTCTTGAAAGCCACTAGGACAAAGAGGCTCCTTACGTACAGAGGACAGCCCATCAGAATAATGTCAGACCTGTCCACGGAGACCTGGCAAGCCAGAAAGGGCTGGCAAGATATATTCAGGGCACTAAATGAGAAGAACATGCAGCCAAGAATACTTTATCCAGCAAGACTGACATTCAAAATGGATGGAGAGATAAAGAGTTTCCAAGACCGGCAAGGCTTAAAAGACTATGCAACCACCAAGCCAACACTGCAGGAAATATTAAGGGGGAGTTCTATAAAAGAGGAAAAATCCTAGGAATAGCATTGAACAGAAATATAGAGACAATCTACAGAAAGAAAGACTTCAAAGGTAACGCGATGCCAATAAAAACGTATCTATCAATAATTACGCTCAATGTGAATGGCCTAATTGCGCTCATAAAATGACACAGGGTTGCAGATTGGAAAAAACGACAGGACTCATCCATATGTTGTCTACAAGAGACCCATTTTGAACCTAAAGATACACCCAGACTGAAAGTGAAAGGATGGAGAAGCATCTTTCACGCCAATGGGCCTCAAAAGAAGGCCGGGGTAGCGATTCTCATATCAGATAAATTAGATTTTAAACTAAAGACTGTAGTCAGAGATACAGAAGGACACTACATCATTCTTAAAGGGACTCTCCACCAAGATGATCTAACAATTGTAAATATCTATGCCACCAATATGGGAGCAGCCAATTACATAAGAAAATTGTTAATCAAGACAAAGAGTGATATTGATAGGAATACATTAATAGTAAGAGATGTTAACACGCCACTCTCAGAAATAGAGCATCAAAGCAGACAATCAATAAAGAAACAAAAGCATTGAATGACACATTGGACCAGATGGACCTCATAGATATATACAAAACATTCCACCCTAAAACAACAGAATACACATTCTTCTCAAGTGCACATGGAACCTTCTTAAGAATAGACTACATACTGGGTCACAAATCAGGACTCAACCGATACCAAAAGACTGAGTTTATTCCCTGCATATTATCAGATCACAATGCTTTGAAACTGGAGCTTAATCACAAGGAAAAGTTCGGAAGGAACTCAAACACCTGGAAGCTAAAGACCACCTTGCTTAAGAATGCTTGGATCAACCAGGAGATCAAAGAAGAACTTAAACAATTCATGGAAACCAATGAGAATGAAGACTTTTCAGTCCAAAACGTATGGGATACAGCAAAGGCAGTCCTAAGGGGGAAATATATAGCCATCCAAGCCTCCCTCAAAAAAATTGAAAAATCCAGAATACAGAAGCTGTCTCTACACCTTAAAGAACTGGAGAATCAACAACAAATCAAACCAACTCCACACATAAGAAGGGAAATAATCAAGATTAGAGCTGAGATCAATGAGGTAGAAACCAGAGATACAGTAGAATGTATCAATGAAACTAGAAGCTGGTTTTTTGAAAGAATCAATAAGATCAATAAACCATTGGCCACACTAATCCAAAAGAAAAGAGAGAAAGCCCAAATTAATAAAATTATGAATGAAAAGGGAGAGATCATAACTAACACCAAGGAAATAGAAACAATCATCAGAAGTTATTATCAACAGTTATATGCCAATAAGCTAAGCAACCTAGATGAAATGGATGCATTCCTGGAAAACTATAAACTCCCAAAATTGAACCAGGAAGAAATTGACGACCTGAATAGATCGATATCTAGTAATGAGATCGAAGCAGTGATCAAAAACCTCCCAAAAAACAAGAGCCCAGGACCTGACGGATTCCCTGGGGAATTCTACCAAACTTTCAAAGAAGAAATAATGCCTATTCTCCTGAAGCTGTTTCAAAAAATTGAAGCAGAAGGAATACTTCCAGACTCTTTCTATGAAGCCAGCATTCCCCTGATCCCCAAACCAGGCAAAGACCCTACCAAAAAGGAGAATTTCAGACCAATATCACTGATGAATATGGATGCTAAGATTCTCAACAAGATCCTAGCAAACAGGATCCAAAAGCACATTAAAAAGATTATCCACCATGACAAGGTGGGATTCATTCCTGGGCTACAAGGATGGTTCAACATTCACAAATCAATCAATGTGATAGAAAAAATTAATAAGAGAAGAGAGAAGAACCACATGGTCCTCTCAATTGATGCAGAAAAAGTTTGACAAGATACAGCATCCATTCCTGATTAAAACACTTCAAAGTATAGGGATAGAGGGAACATTCCTGAACTTCATCAAATCTATCTATGAAAGACCCACAGCAAATATCATCCTCAATGGGAAAAAGCTTGCAGCCTTCCTGTTGAGATCAGGAACACGACAAGATGCCCACTCTCACCACTCTTGTTCAACATAGTATTAGAAGTCCTAGCAACAGCAATCAGACAACAAAGAGAAATAAAAGGTATCCAAATTGGCAATAAAGAAGTCAAACTCTCTCTCTTCGCAGATGACATGATTCTTTATATGGAAAACCCAAAAGACTCCATCCCCAAACTACTAGAACTCATACAGCAATTCAATAACGTGGCAGGATACAAAGTCAATGTACAGAAATCAGTGGCTTTCTTATACACTAACAATGAAAATATTAGAAAGGGAAATTAGAGAATCGATTCCACTTACTATAGCACCAAGAACCATAAGATACCTGGGAATAAACCTAACCAAAGAGGTAAAGGAACTGTACTTGAGGAACTACAGAACGCTCATGAAAGAAACTGAAGAAGACACAAAAAGATGGAAGACCATTCCATGCTCTTGGATCAGAAGAATAAACATTGTTAAAATGTCTCTACCGCCTATAGCAATCTATACTTTTAATGCCATTCCGATCACAATTTCACCGGTGTTTTTCAAAGAGCTGGAGCAAATAATCCTAAAATTTGTATGGAATCAGAAGAGACCCCAAATTGCTAAGGAAATATTGAAAAACAAAAACAAAACTGGGGGCATCACGTTACCTGATTTCAAACTTTACTACAAAGCTGTGATCACCAAGACAGCATGGTACTGGCATAAAAACAGACACATAGACCAGTGGAACAGAGGAGAGAGCCCAGATATGGACCCTTAACTCTATGGTCAAATAATCTTCAACAAAACAGCAAAAAATATACAGTGGAAAAAAGACAGTCTCTTCAATAAATGGTGCTGGGAAAACTGGACAGCTATATGTAGAAGAATGAAACGTGACCATTCTCTTACACTGTACACAAAGATAAACTGGAAATGGATAAAAGATCTCAACGTGAGACAGGAATCCATCAGAATCCTAGAGGAGAACATAGGCAGTAACCTCTTCGATATCAGCCACAGGAACTTCTTTCAAGATATGTCTGCAAAGGCAAAGGAAACGAAAGTGAAAATGAACTTTTGGGACTTCATCAAGATCAAAAGCTTCTGCACAGCAAAGGAAACAGTCAACAAAACAAAGAGGCAACCCACGGAATGGGAGAAGATATTTGCAAATGACAGTACAGACAAAAGGTTGATATCCAGGATCTATAAATAACTCAAACTCAACACGCACAAAACAGGCAATCATATAAAAAAAATGGGCAGAAGATATGAACAGACACTTCTCCAATGAAGACATACAAATGGCTATCAGACACATGAAGAAATGTTCATCATCACTAGCCATCAGGGAGATTCAAATTAAAACCACATTGAGATACCACCTTACACCAGTTAGAATGACCAAAATTAGCAAGACAGGAAACAACATGTGTTGGAGAGGATGTGGAGAAAGGGGAACCCTCTTACACTGTTGGTGGGAATGCAAGTTGGTGCAGCCACTTTGGAGAACAGTGTGGAGATTCCTCAATAAATTAAAAATAGAGCTTCCCTTGACCCTGCAATTGCACTGCTAGGTATTTACCCCAAAGATACAGACATAGCAAAAAGAAGGGCCATCTGTACCCCCAATGTTTCTAGCAGCAATGGCCACAGTCGCCAAACTGTGGAGAGAACTAAGATGCCCTTCAAAGGACGAATGGATAAGGAAGATGTGGTCCATATGGAGTATTATGCCTCCATCAGAAAGGATGAATACCCAACTTTTGTAGCAACATAGACGGGCCTGGAAGAGATTATGTTGAGTGAAATAAATCAAACAGAGAGAGGCAATTATCATATGGTTTCACTTATTTGTGGGACATAACAAATAGCATGGAGGACAAGGGGAGATGGAGAGGAGAAAGAGTCGGGGGAAATTGGAAGGGGAGGTGAACCATGAGAGACTATGCACTCTGAGCAACAATCTGAGGGTTCTGACAGGGCGGGGGGTGGGAGTTTGGGGGAACCAGGTGGTGGGTATTAGGGAGGGCACCGATTGCATGGAGCACTGGGTGTGGTACAAAAACAATGAATACTGTTACGCTGAAAAGAATAAAAATTAAAAAAAAAAGAATTTATGTGATCTGACATAAACTGTCTATATTAGGAGAGTTTACCCAAGGGTGGTCATTAAAAAAAAAAAATCCAACTATTCTAATCTACAATTAATTATTTCTCCCTAATCTCTCAATGAACTTTCCTCCTTTATGTTGCTACTATCATCTGATACAATTTAGATAATTACTGAGCCAATATTCTTGTGAATTTGCAGGAAGAAAATAAGCATTTAAAAAAATGTCATTAATTTTAGTGAGTCACTTGGGGCAGAGTTAGAAAATTACTGCCATGAGTTGGACTGAATAGTGCCCTTGTGATCTAAAACAGTTAATGCAATTTTCTTACTTAAAATTTAATTAACGCTGGGAGTTAGCACATTGAGAATTTTTGTGGCAAATTTTCAGTTATTAACAAATAGTCTGGGTTCTCTTCTGCTTAAGCAACTCATTCAAGAGTGATATATTTAGATACTGATTGGCTCTTTTCTTTCTTTCTAACTAGGTGAGTTTCAACCCTGAATATTTAATAGCAGTGTACACATTAAAGAACAAAAATTTGGCAGAAAGATATAGTAAAGATGTCGATAAATTTGAAACTTAAGTAGACCAAGGATAATCTCCCCTCTGCTCACATGTCACTATATTTTCCTATCCCACTTCCTCGGGTATGATTAGCAGTCAATGGTTATTTAGAATCAGTGTACAACATGTAAATGATCCATGCATTGTTGAAACTAAATGTTCCCGTCTTATGCTATTCATAACACTTTAGCTCTAGCTCTTGTGACTGTGATCACTTTCTATCATATATTTCATCTTCTGTATCATTGTGCAGACTTGGTTTAAGCTACCAAAAGGACAGACTCATTATATCATCAAATTCTCTAAAAAATCTGAAACTCTGATTTTATATAAATGATACCATACAAAATGATGGAAAGCTCCCCACTTAATTTTGTAAAGGCAGAATTAATTGATTATCCAATACTGATAAATATACTACAAAGAAAGGAGAGTAATGAAGTTCTTAAATACAAACACAAAAATTCTAAATAAAAGTTAGATTCTAAAAACTAAGGGTATATATAAATAATTTATAAATTATAATTTATATTCCAATAATGAAAAACTAAGCAAATTTATCAACATAAACATTATGTCATAAATATTTGAATGCAAAATATGACCATAAGAATATATATTGGAAATGTTAAAGACTTGTTATTACCAGTAAAATTCCAAGTGAAATAATTTTACATGATAAAATTGTTTTATTGAAAAATAGCAAATATGATACTTTGTATAGTATTTATTTGTACTTATATTTTGAATATTCGTATTTGTATTTCATATATTTGTATTTGTATATTCCTAAATTTGTATTATACTTTGTATAATATTATAACATATTACATTTTCAATTGACATTATAAAACCATTTCAATTAAAATAAAGAATTAGATGGGATGCTTAAATTATAATTCAATATTGACTAAAAGGTTATACAAAATAATATTCAAAGAACTTGAGGAAGCTCTCACATCATTCCTTTTTTTTTTTTTTCAGACAGTGTGTGTGTATTTATGTAAGCAGCAGCAGAAGGGCAGAGAATCTTAAGCAGGCTCCATACTAAGCATGGAACCCTAGACACGGCTCAATCTCACAACCCTGAGATCACAACCTGAGCCCAAATCAAGAGTCAGTCACCCAACTAACTGAGCCACCCAGCACCCCTTATATTATTTCTAATACAAAGAGCGTAGAGAATTTTATCATGTTATAAAAATAATCTTTTCTGTGTCTAAAGTACTTGTCAATTTTATATTCATAAATCTTAAGTTTGACCCATACCTAATATTTTCCCTTTTAAAAAGGCCTCTGCTCAATAATTTGGGCGCAAAAGTATATGTTGACTAAATGTAATAATATCTCTGTTATGCTGTGATACTGGTTATAAAATATTTCTAAAATTTAGCAGACTCCCAAATATGGAGTTTTAAAACAAAATTAAAAATATCCCCGTTTTTGTAAAAAAAAAATCTTGGGCACAAATAAAATATTGCAGTGATTCTTAAGAAGTATTAGCAAGATACCTTTAAAAAACTATCAACTACTCATTATTTTACATTGTGGGCTCATTACAGATGTCCTCGGGTAAGTTGCTGGCATCTCCCAACACAAACTGTATATGGTTGGAACAAGAACTCATCCTTTAGAAAATTTATGAATATGTGGAAAAGTCTCTACTTACACATGCCTCTTACAACCTGTAAGTTTATTTCTTTAATTTAAAATCAATTAATTAACATTTAGTATATCATTAGTTTCAGGGGTGGAGTTCAGTTATTCCTCAGTTGCCTATAACATGCAGTGTTCATTTCATCATGTGCTCTCCTTAATGCACATCACCCAACTACCATATCCCCCAACCCCCTCCCATCCAGCAACCTTCAGGTTGTTTCCTATGATTAAGAGTCTAATGGATTGTCTTCCTGACTACATATTGTATTATTTTTTCCTCCCTTCCCCTATGATCCTCTGTTTTGTTTCTTAAATTCCACATATGAGTGAAATCAGATGATAACTGTCTTCTTTACATCTGTTGATGGACATTTGGGCTCTTTCCATAGTTTCACTATTGTGGACATTGTTGCTATAAACAATGGGGTGCAGGTACCCCTTTGAATTACTGTATTTATATCTCTTGGGTAAATACCTAGTAGAGCAATTGTGGGGACATAGGGAAGCACTATACTTAACTTTTTGAGTAACCTTAATAGTTTTTTTCAGAGTGGCTATACCAGCTTATATTCCCATCAAATGTGTAAGAGGGTTCCCCTTTTTCCACAACATCTTTCATTTTCCCAAGTTGTTAATTTTAGCCATTCTAACTGGTGTGAGGTAGCATTTCCTTGTAGTTAAGATTTGTATTTCCTTAATGTTGACCCTTTTTACATACTTATGTATGAGTTACTTAAGTATGAGTTACTTGAGTGTCTGTTGGCCATTTGTATGTCTTCTTTGCAGAACTGTCTGTTCATGACTTCTGCCCATTTTTGATTGAATTATCAGTTCTTTGAGTGTTCCCTTTGATAAGTTCTTTATAGATTTTGGATACTAGCCCTTTATCTGATAAGACATTTGCAAATATCTTCTCCCATTCTGTAGGTTGTCTTTTGGTTTTGTTGACTGTTTCCTTTGCTGTGCAAAAGATTTTTATCTTGAAGTCCCAGCGGCTCACTTTTGCATTTGTTTCCCTTGCCTTTGGGGACATGTGTAGCAAGACATTGCTGAGGATGAGGTCAAAGAAGTTGCTGCCTGTGTTCTCCTCTAGGATTTTGATGGTTTCCTGTCTCACATTTAGGTTTTTCATCCATTTTGAGTCTATTCTTGTATATGGTGTAAGAAAATGTCCCAGTTTCATTCTTTTGCATGTGGCTGTACAATTGTCCCAACACCATTTATTGAAGAGACTATCTTTATTCCACTGGATATTCTTTCTTGCTTTGTCATAGATTAGTTCACAGAAGACTTGAGGGTCCATTTCTGGGCTCTCTATTTCTATTCCACTGATCTATGTGTCTGTTTTTGTGGCAGTACCATACTTGATGATCACACCTTTGCAATAGAGTCTGAAGTCCAGATTTGTGATGCCTCCAACTTTGGTTTTCTTTTTCAACATTCTTCTGTTTTTTTGGGTCCTTTTTGGTTCCAACAAATTTTAGGATTGTTTGTCCAGATCTCTGAAAAAGGTTGATGGTATTTTGATAGAGACTGCATTTAATGTGTAGATTGCTCTAGGTAGCACAGACATTTTAACCATATTTGTTCTTCTTATCCATGAGCACAGAATGTTTTTCCATTTCTTTGTGTCTTCCTCAATTTCTTTAATTAGCATTCTATAGTTTTCAGACTAAAGATTCTTTTCATTTTTTGTTAGGTTTATTCCTAGATACAGATTTTAGTGCAACTATAAATGGGATTGATTCCTTAATTTCTATCGTTTTTGTCTCATTGTTTGTATATAGAAATGCAACTGATTTCTGTGCATTGGTTTTATATCCAATGAGTTTGCTGAATTCCTTTATGAGTTCTAGCAATTTGGGGGTGGAGTCTTTCGGGTTTTCCACATTGAGTATCGTGTCATGTCTGAATAGTGAGAGTTTGACATCTTCTTTGCCAATTCGGATGCCTTTCATTTCTTTTTGTTTTCTGATTGCTGAGGCCAGGACTTCTAGGACTGTGTTGAACAACAATGGTGACAGTGGACATTCCTGCCATGCTCCTGACCTTAGGGGAAATGCTGTCAGTTTTTCCCCATTGAGAATTATATTCACCATGGGCTTCTTTACATATGGCTTTTAGGATACTGAGTTATATTCCCTCTATCCCTACATGGTAGAGAGTTTTTATCAAGAAAAGATGTTTTGTCAAGTGCTTTTTCTCCAACTACTTAGAGGTTCATGTGTTTCTTGTCATTTCTTTTATTAATGTGGTATATCATATTGATCAATGTGTGGATGTTGAACCAACCTTGTAGCCCAGGAATAAATCCTACTTGGTGATGGTGAATAATCCTTTTAATGTATTGCATTATATCCAATTTCAGCATGTGGATATATAATTATTTGAATGTTAAAATAAAACAAAAAGAAAAAAGGATGAGTTAAAACTGCATGCTTTGGCCAATTTACAGCAAATTATAGTTTGGTCAAATATGAAATATCAATGAATAAATAAAGCAGGGGTAACATTTAGCAGACTTCAGGTAAAATGTAATATTTTGACATACTTTATTGGACTAGGAAAATATTTTGAAAAAGTTCATTAGTTTGCTAGAGCTGCCATCATGAAATACTACAGACTGGGAGGCTTAAACAGCAAAATGCATTTTCTTATAGTCTGGTTTTGTTTCATCTAAGTCTCTCTCGTGTCTCGCAGATGGTCGCCTTCTTGACATGTCCTAACATGGTTGTCTCTCAGTCTGTTGCCTAAGCTTCCTCTATATAGATACTAGTTATCTGGATTTGGGCCCACCCACCATGCCTCACTTTATCTCTTTAAAAGCCATATCTAAAAATATTGTTACATTTTGAGCTACTAGAGTTTAGATGTGTTGTGTGCTTCGGAAGACACAGCTAAACCTAGAACAGAAACCAACACTTAGAAATTAAAGGGATTCCAAGTACAATTTAAAATGTTTGTGTTATTTCTAGAGTCCACAGTTAGTTATGGGAACTACTGGTAGTACCTGAGGAATGAGTCCCTGCTGTAAATGCACATGCACACATGGACTCAAAGCTAACTCTCATACACCAGGCACAGAGACACACATGCACACGGCACACACACAGATGCACACACACACACGCAGCCCTGGAGTGTCCTCTTGACTCTTTCAGAAAATGCCTAAATGTGTCATTTAGCTTGGGAGGTCTGGAATATGGGAATCTGCAAGCTTTGGATAGAGAAAGGGAGAACAGAGCGAAGAGAAGAACTCTGAAAGGGAAAGCACAAGGGCTCCACAAATGGACAAGCTTCTTAACACTTTCGTAAGCAATACTCTGGCGAGAAACAGCATCTACTTGGTTTGACATTTACAGAGAGCAGACAGTGTCTCTCTCAAAAGGGCTTAAAAACATTCTGTCAACAACGAATAGTCTATTATTTTAATCCTTCTTTATTTTTCTGTGTTTGATCAGAGTTGACATTTATTGCTGGCTTACCCCTTTGAATTTACCAAGTATACCAATGGCATGAGCTGTGGTGCACTGCTTTATTGAGAGCATTTCTATGCACACAAATGATCCTCCTCAATATAAACCATTAAAAAAGGTTGTAACAATGTCACTGCAGTTTGACCATGAGAATATTTTACTAGATAGGGAATGTCAGTTATTTATTAGCACAAGAGCAACAAAAGAAGAAAAAAGATAAAAATATGACAAATATTTCCTTCAATGCAAGGTAAAAGTTTCAAATTCTGCATAATGCAAAATGGAGAAGTGATAGGAAATATGAAGAGGTAGAGGGCACTTCTATTTTATACCGGAGACTGGTGTTGCGATTACATAGTTGCATCTTACTATTTACTTGCCCAGATTTACTTAGAGAAATAAATATTCACTAATCAGTTTACTAAAAGACAAACAGCCTGGAAAGAATTCACAAATGCCATTGCAAATAACACAAAGCACTTTATTTTATTTTATTTTTTTTTTATTTTCAGCATAACAGTATTCATTGTTTTTGCACCACACCCAGTGCTCCATGCAATCTGTGCCCTCTCTAATACCCACCACCTGGTTTCCCCAACCTCCCCCCCCCCCCCGGCCCCTTCAAAACTCTCAGATTGTTTTTCAGAGTCCATAGTCTCTCATGGTTCCCCTCCCCTTCCAATTTCCCTCAACTCCCTTCTCCTCTCCATCTCCCCTTGTCCTCCTTGTCCTCCATGCACTTTAATTTCAGAAAATAAAATATTTATAAAGCAAAAATTTTAAAAATATATATATAATAGTTTGTAGTTTTAACAGTGTTTTCATTTATAGTATACCAACTGGTTTTTATCCTCATAAATTTATGAGAAAAATCTAACTATAAATGTGTTTTCTGAATAGATATATATTTGACTTCACCAATTTGCTTCAGTGTTTCCCAGTAGTTAATTCTGACTTCACAGAGTAAGTGTTTAGGACATTGGTTGTCCAATCTCTGTGAGCTTTACACACACACACACAAACACTCATTAAGAAACTATAAGATTCGATGAAATAGTGGCTAAGTTTCCTTCAGTTTTATATTTTATGACTTTATAATCTTTATAATTTTGCTTTTTTAACTAAATGAACTTGTTCATATAGAGCATTAGCAAATCAATAAAGCCTAGGAAGATAACAAATACAAGTCAAGACAACTCTGATTAGAGATGGCTAGGGTAATAAACAGATGGGGTAAATCTGTAAATCTGTTCTTGCAGCTATGGCCCCCCAAGAGAGGTAATCTGCCATCATAAATTATCTTTGATACAAAACAAATTTGTAAAGATATGGTTTCCAGAAAACTGGAAAATAATTTTCTTTAAAATAAATATTTTAACATCTGTTTTTCCTTTTTCTCAAGAGATACTAGAAGTCATAAAACTAAAACGTATTGCTGTTATGGAAATACATCTTTTTTCATACCTTAAACCCATAATTCAACTATTGAGTCTTTCTTTGGCTTTAGAAATTAAGCAATGGGTAATGACAATATATGAGAAAATTATCTCTGTGTTCAGATGAAAGCTTTTGCAGAAGAGACAGAAAGATGAGGGAGAGAGAAAGAGAGAGAATTTTTAAAAAGTAGATTCTGTGACTGTATGTGTGTATATGTATAAAAACATATATTTGTTTTGGAAAACATCAAACAATATTGATATAATCAGATTTACCTTTTATAGCACACTTCAGGGCCTTTAAAAACTGTGCTGTGTGCAATTCAAAGCATAAATCTTAGACCATTTAGTTACAAGAGAAATAATCCTCAATATGTTTGAAGGACAGTAATCAATACTACAGATATATTCACAGTTAAGACTGGATTATTAAGTAAAACTTGAAACTCATTCAAAACACCTTGTCTCGAGAACAGGTGGATGGGCAGGGACTTTGTATCCAAAACTAGGTTCTAATGTGGCCTTTAACTTTTCTTGAATTTGACCTTTGGCCAATTGATAACCTGTTAAAACATTAACCTCTTTATCTCTAAAATATAGATAGTATCACCAATAGTATCCAGTCTTTGAGAAGATTAATGGTTTCCTGGTTAGTAATGCATGCTAAAAGAAACTATTACTACCATCATTTCTGTTAGCATCACCACCAGGGAAAGTACATGGAACTTATACTGAACAGATTTATACCTGATATTGTGACAAGAACACAATTACAAAACTTTCATTATATGATAATGATTCAACCTATTCATGCTGGATAACTGCCCTGATTTTTTGGGTTGTGGTCGTGGTGGTGGTTGTATCATTCCCTCTCAAAGGTTTTAGACTTACTGCCTTTAAGCGTCTTCAAAATTATTTTGAAAATAAAATCTGGTCACATTTTTAATTGAATATATTTATATTTTTTCTCAGTATAAGCCAACCTGGCCTCCTGTTTCCCCACAGTGAACAAGAAGGCTTTGGGAACTTTGATGTGCCCTCTCCAGGCTCTCTTTGGAACTGGCTCTTCTCTTTTATTCGTGTTTGGGGTAAATACAGATTCCTCTTTGTGGTGATTTGTGGGGACTTTGGAAGAGTCAAGAAGTAATATTTGTGACTATATTTTCCTGAAAAGGGATAAAAGACCATCTTCCAAATGTCACCTGTATAAGAGAATGATTTCTGTCTTTTACTTTGCTTAACGCATCCAAAATCCGTATGTCGTATAGGGAACAAGAGAATGCTACATGATCCCTCCAATTTTAAAACAAATGTTAATTTTAATTTTCAACTTGGTAACTACCTTACCAAAATTAACATTGGTATATTTTGAATGAAGTTGACGATCTCCATTAAAAACATGTTAGATTGGGTTATCAATGCTCATTTTAAAGCAAAGTGCTTCCCTGAAGAGATAACATTTAGCATTTAACGTGTTGGTAAATGCCAGAATGTGGGGTGCCTTTAAACTGACATGATATGATGTCAAGATTATAATAGTCTTACCCTTGTGTGCTTAAACTGAATTCTTTAAGCAAATTCAAAGGCAAGACTTTGCTTATATAGCGACCATTCCTAACTGAATGCCATTTTTTTTCAGAGGCAGTATCTGTCCCTTTTTATTTTAAAATAACATGAGATTTTGATTTTACAAAATGAAAACAAAGATACTGGGGTAGAGTAAGAAACTATTTTTAAAAATAGAGAATAATTTAGAAAATTTTAAGTGATGCATTTGGGCAAGTGAAGGCTGAATTATGCTTATTATATATGGTGCCTCATAAGAATGAAGATTTCTCAATTTTTACAATCAAAGCAAGTGGTGGCAGATTTGATGTCAGTGTTAATAGAAATGCTGAATTCAAAGGTTTTTTTTTTTTTAATATTATTTATTTATTTATTTATTTATTTGACAGACAGAGATCACAGGTAGGCAGAGAGGCAAGCAGAGAGAGAGGGGGAAGCAGGCTTCCTGCTGAGCGGAGAGCCCGATGCGGGGCTATATCCCAGGACCCTGAAATCATGACCTGAGCTCAAGACAGAGGCCCCAACCCACTGAGCCACCCAGGGGCCCCTCAAAGGTATTTTGACAGATATTATTTTCTTGAAATCATTGACAGAGGTATTACCTGCATCCTCCATTTACTCAAATTACTCTAAAAGAGTTCACTATAATAAGTATAATTTACTGTTCTTAAAGTTGAACTTTACTTTTCAACTTTACTGTTGAAATCTTCCCAAGAAGTAAAAACACATATCAGTTTTACTTCAGAAAGTGTTCTATTTTATTTGCTTTAATGTGATTAGGCTCGAAATCAAATGCAAATATTTTTAATAAAATGTTCCTCACCTACTCTCATGTAACCATGACCCTCCAAAATATTTAGCATATAATTGGCAATTAGTAAAACAAAAATAACTGATAACTACTTTGTCTTAAATTTATCTCTGGAAGTACATTTTGGTATTATGGAATATCCTTGCATTTGAGATTCAATTCATTGTATTTTGAGCAAAGTATGTTTGTTAATATAAACTAAGGCAGATCGGCAGCTTTTAGAGCAACTTTATGATATTTTTATAAAATTATGTATAGTAAAAATTTCTACTTAAGAGTTTGAAAAATTTGTAAGATATCACTATATTTATTTAAATATGACACTATAAATAAACCTTTTATTTTTTCAATTATGTTATGAGCTCTATTTTACTGTCATAAAAATCTTTAAATAAATAACAAATTATGCTTAATGAGTTATTCCTAACCTCTTTTTTGACCTTTCATATTACCAACATGTGGTTTTTATATTATTAATTTATAATAATATAATTATAATTGATAACAAAATTGATATTAAATTATTAATTTCTGTATTTTTATGAATAAAAAATCTTAAAGGCAATCTGGTTAGTTTTAAAGACTAGTAGAACATTGAAGTATTTTCTTCTAGATAGACAATTTGTAGATATTTTAGCTATGCATGTTTACATGTTTATTTTTAGCAAACGTTTGCAATCATGTCTTTTTTCCCTTAAAGTATTATTGCCTTTCACTTTGTAGAAATATACACTCTCAATCATTAGAAAATTTGGAGATATAAAATGTCCATGCTACCTAGAGAAATCTACACATTCAATGCAATTTCTATCAAAATACCATGAAAATTTTTCACAGAGCTGGAACAAATAATCCTAAAATTTATATAGAACCAGAAAAGACCCTGAATAGCCAGAGGAATGTTGAAAAAGAAAACCAAAGTTGGTGGCATCACAATTCCAGACTTCAAGCTCTATTACAAAGCTGTCATCATCAAGACAGTATGGTACTGGCACAAAAACACGGATTAATGGAACAAGAGAGAGAGCCCAGAAATAGACCCTCAACTCTATGGTCAACTAATCTTCAACAAAGCAGAAAAGAATGTCCGGTGGAAAAGAGACAGTCTCTTCAACAGATGATGTTGGGAAAATTGGACAGCCACATGCAGAAGAATGAAACTGGGCCATTTCCTTATACCGCACACAAAAATAGACTCAAAATGGATAAAAGACCTCAATGTGAGACAAGAATCCATCAAAATCCTTGAGGAGAACACAGACAGCAACCTTTCAACCTCAGCCGCAGCAACTTCTTCCTAGAAACATCACCCAAGGCAAAGGAAGCAAGGGCAAAAATGAATTATTGGGACTTCATCTACTTCCACACAGTACAGGAAACAGTCAACAAAACCAAAAGACAACTGACAGAATGGGAGATGATATTCACAAATGACATATCAGATAAAGGGCTAGTATCCAAAATCTATAAAGAACTTACCAAGCTCAACACCCAAAACACAAACAATCCAATCAAGAAATGGGCAGAGGACATGAACAGACATTTCTGCAAAGATGACACCCAAATGGCCAACAGACACATGAAAAAGTGCTCAACATCACTCGGCATCAGAGAAATACAAATCAAAACCACAATGAGATACCACCTCACAACAATCAGAATGGCTAAAATTAAAAAGTCAGGAAATGACAGGTGTTGGTGAGGATGCAGAGAAAGGGGAACCCTCCTACACTGTTGGTGGGAATGCAAGCTGGTGCAGCCACTCTGGAAAACAGCATGGAGGTTCCTTTAAAAGTTGAAAATAGAGCTACCCTGAGATCAGCAATCGCACTACTAGGTATTCACCCTAAAGATGCAAATGTAGTGATCCGAAGGGGCACGTGCATTCAAATGTTTAAAGCAGCAATGTCCACAATAGCCAAACTGTGGAAAGAACCTGGATGTCCATCAACAGATGAATGGATAAAGAAGATGCGGTGTATATATATGCAATGGAATACTATGCAGCCATCAAAAGAAATTAAATCTTTCCATTTGCAATGACGTGGATGGAACTAGAGGGTATTATGCTGAGTGAAATAAGTCAATCAGAGAAAGACAATTATCATATGATCTCTATGATATGAGGAATTTGAGAGGCAATGTAGGGGGTTTGGGAGGTAGGGAGGAAAAAATGAAACAAGATGGGATCCAGAGGGAAACACACCATGAGAGACTCTTAATTTCACAAAACAAACTGAGGGTGGCTGGGGGGTGGAGGGGTAGGGAGAGGGTGGTTGGGTTATGGACAATGAGGAGGATATGTGCTATGGTGAGTGTTGTGAAATGTGTTAGCCTGATGATTCACAGATCTATACCCCGGGGGCAAATAATACATTATTATGTTAATAAAAATAACTTTTAAAAAATGTCAAAAATATCTACCTGCAGAACTCAAAGGCGGGTCGATGTTTGCACTGCCCCAAAATATTTAAAGTACGGAGCCTAGTATGCATTTTAGTTTTTTATTGTGGTAAAGTATATATAATATAAAATTACCATGTCAACCATTTTTAGTGTGCACTTGAGTGGCACCGAGTACATGCAGAATACTGTGCAGCCATCATGACTATGCTATTCTAGATTTGGTAATCATCCCCAAAAAGAAACTCTTTACCCATTAAACAATAATTTCTTGTTCTCCCTAGCCCCTGGTAATCTCCACTATGACTATGCTATATTTCTGCATAAATCTGTTTATTCTAAGTACCTTGTATAAATGCAATAATATAATATTTGCCCTTTACTGTCTGGGTTGTTTCATTTAGCACAATGTGTTGTCAAGATTCATCTATATTATAGTATGTATCAGAATTTCATTCCTTTTTACAGATGAATGATATGATCTCCCTGCCATATTTTATCTATCATCTGTCAGTGGACATTTGGGTTGTTTCCAAGCTCTGCTTATTGTGAACAATGCTACTATGAGTACTGGTGTACTGTCTGAATTCATGTTTTCAATTTTTTGGGTACACACCTAAAAGTAGAGTTATTGAATCGTATGGTAATTTTATTGTTACTTTTGGAAGAACCAGCACACTGTTTTCCAGAGTGACTGCACTATTTCACATTCTCACCAGCAATGCACTGGTGTTTTAATTTCCTGAATTCTCACCAACACTTGCTATTTTTCTTTTTTTCATAGTAGTCATCAATGGGTGTGAAGTGGTATCTTATGGTAGTTTTGATTTGCATTTTCCTAATGACCAGTGATACTGAGCATATTTTATTATGCTTACTGGCAATTTGTTATCTTCTTTAGAGAAATTCTATTAAAGTCTTTTTCCTATTTTTGAATTGTGGCATTTGATTTTTGAGATGAGTTTTCATAGCTGTTGAGGTTTAAGAGTTCTTTATATATTCTGTATACTAACCGCTTATCATATTTTTTATTGGCAAATATCTCTCTGATTCTATGGGTTGTCTTTTCACTCTGTTGATAATGTCCTTTGGTGCACAAAAGTCTGTTTTGGTTTTTTTTAATGAAGTCCAGTAAGTCTAATTTTTTCTTTTGTTGTCTGTGCTTTTGTGACATATACTGTTATACATTTTGATATACATGCACTCTACTTTAGAAACCCTTGTCTTTCTCTGAACTGGCTTGGGCAGTTAAATTCTAGAAACAGGTAAGAGGACACTGGACCACTTCTGCCTTAAACTGTGTGGCTCCTACAGAGAGGCCTCTCCATACACCTCATAATAATGAAAACTGATCTTCAAGGAACTATGAGAGAGGTGAGGGGTGTGGCCATTTCAAAGGCACATGTAATTTTCTGTGAGGTTGTAGCATATGAGAGAGACATTTATATTGAAGACCACTGTTATCTTCATAGTTCTACGGAAAATGAAATACTTGGATTCTATTATTATACTGGACTCGCCAGGTAAAGACAGATAAATGTCAGTAATGTGTAAAATGATCATTCTGCCAACATCATCACCATGAAATGGTGCATTAAGTTTTGTTGGTTAGTGGCTAAAATTGATAAACTTTTAATTTCTCTGCTTTGGTTTTGTCATCTGATCATATGGAATGTCAAAGAGTATCAGAAATAAAAAGGAAATGTCAAAGAGTATCAGAATAAAAAGTCAAAGAGCATATATGTCAAAGAGTCATGTATATGTCAAAGAGTATCAGAATAAAAAGAGGAAATAAGAGGAAAAATCTACATTATTTATTAAATTTTTTGTATGTATTTATTGTTAGACTTTAAAAATGGACAGAAATGGACATAGACAAACCACACACACACACATACACATATGCCAACATAGTAATGCATGGTGGGAAATACTAATTATAGAATTACGTCAATTATCATTCTTGTCCCGTAGTAGTTTCAGTGGGAAGTCAACTAATAATCAGAAATGGGGTTTATGAAAACAGAGAGAGATGAGTGATTATTTGACCCTAATGGCCCATCTCAGCAAACCATGGTAGTCTTTTTTGTGCATTCTACTCTACGAATGTATTTGTAAGATCCAGCAGATACTTATGCACAAAAGCTTGTGGAATATTTTCTTTAGATAGCACCACTTATTCTGGAAGGAAATATAGTGTTCTGTTCTGATTTTATATCCCTTGCCAATGAGTGCCAGTACTAATCCTTCAGCCTCTTCTAGGTTTGTATAAGGATTTCCACAAATCTCAAACTGGCTTGAGAGTTTTATTCAGTTTGTCCCTCTCATTTTATCAAACCTACAAACCTCATATTGCATGAACAAATTTTAGAGAGGTTCTCCAAGGACTTCTACAAGATACCATCACTACAGGTGAACCAACTATGGCCTAGTTAGTTTGATGGTCATAATTCTTATAAGTCTTTGTGCTCTAGAGAAACCTTAGCATGTATTTCAAACAAAGAGAAACTTCCTGAATCCCAACAGTCCAAGTTTAATCCCTCATTCTCTATTAAAAAAAATTATGCTATATATATTGGCTAAAAGGCTTTCTGGTAAACCCCTATCATAGGTTATACTATATTTTGCCTTAAGAGATCACAAAAAATGCAATTTTGGGATAGAGTTTTAATTTAAAAAGTGAAAAGAATCATCTTTCTTGGAAGGAAAAATATGCATTTGGATAGTTGAAATCATCACAAAAATCTAATCAAAGACTTTAAATACCATTTAGCAAAAGAGCACATCTGTATTTTATAGAGTGAACTTGTATGTGATTCAATACACGTTATGAATATTTTATAATAAAAGGTCGAGTAAGAAGGGAGAGAGCATTAATCAAGAATATTTTACTTTCTAAATGGCTATCGGATAGGCTGACTAACATTGTATGTACATATTACATGCTCCAAGCTGTTTAAACAGTAATAGAATACTACTAGTGAATTCTTCAGTGCATAATAAATGTTATAAACATACTGAGAATCAAAATTATCTGAAGCTGCCTGCCCCTTTCAATGTAGTTTTCAAAAATTTTACTAACTTTCAATATTTTATGAACAGATGGCTCTGCAAGCTATTGACTTATCACCCATTCTTGTCTCTCATAAGCTTAATATCAGAGTAATAAATGCAGCCAGCATGACTGATAATTTTGCAGTAAGATTATTTCACAACTATACTGATAGACTATTTTCCCCCAATATGACCAAAGTCTCATTAAAAACAAAACAAAACAAAACTAAAACCTTTATGTTGTAAACTGGTTTTGTGGGTCTACACAGGAGACAACATGCAATATGATTGTTAGAGTAAGAGTTTGAAAGGTAACCTCTTATGATAAACATGAATTTTTCCTTCAGATTTTAATTGCACATATTGTGTTTTTAGAGTTTAATTCAATATTTATATAAAATCATTCACTGGTCTCAGAAGAGATGTTCAGGCACAATTTCTCAGTTCATTTATTCATATTATGAGAGATGTAGAAAAGAAAATCTCCATTGCGACTTGGATTTGGAAAAAGCAGAAGTTAGTTTTCTCACAGATGTGTAATTTATTGGCTTTTTCTCCTTGGTTACCATGTTCTAAAAATAGAAATATAAGCACTCTGTTGCCAGTAATATGACCTGATAGAATGTGGTTAACTTTATTTGGTTTGGCATTTATGTTTAAGAATCAGAAACACAGCAGTAATCTGAGATGGCATGGTTAATGTTTCCTTTCCAAAATAACCGTGTGACCTTTCTGTTACGTTTCTTCCTGTTGCTCACTGCTGAATGAAGACACAACTAAAGAACAAAGGTATAAGAAGCCACAGACGAAGGATGAGAATGGAAGCTAAGCTGGTGTTCTGGATGGAACTCATCTATCTTCTCATGTTTCTCTGTGCCTTTTACAGAATTTCAGGTTCAGCAGGCTAGCATGAACTGCTGTGCTTTCAGGATAATGGTGTCTATTAGAAATAGGGAAATGTTTCTGATGCAATTATTACAATCACAAAGATGTATCAGACTGAAAGAAGATGAGAGGCAAGGCAAGAGGCTCAAGGCTGCAGTTTGAATTGGAAAAGTTGACAAAATGTCAGTATTATTTGCCCTTGTGAGGTCTAACTATCTAAATTATTGGCTCTTGATTACATATTTTACTAGGCTTTTTGGCATGTATACACATATTCATTACACATTTGTTTTTAACCAGTGTTATAATTTGGTAAATTTTATTTATTGTATTTATTTTTTCAGTTTGGTATGGAAAAACATTTCAAGCATACTGGGAGGCCATAAAGAAAAACCACTGGGTGGTTATCTTATTGTCTTGGGCCTCAAAAACACTCCAAAAATACCATGAACTCTTTCCTTCTTTTTACATCTCTACATTTCTTTGTCACCATGCCTTTGTGAATGGGTTATTTCGATGCCTTCTAGGAACAAAGTTACATGTCTAATTTTGCCTCAGAGCAATCCAGTGTGTCCAAGGAAAGCAGGATAAACTGTGAAATATGCAACTCCAATCCTGACATGTACTTTCTCACATCACGTCAGCAGTCCAGCTACAATTTCAATCGTATCCTTCTCTGATGACCCTAAAGTTGGTCCTTCCTTGTCAATATGAAGTAGAACTCTACTTATTTATAGCACTTACCATAATTTATAGTCATAGGTATGATCATATGTGTGCATGTATATAAATATACATGTATACAAATACCTATTTATTTGTGCTTTAGGTATATATGTTTTTTTAAATATTTATTTTCTTCCCTCACCCACAAACACACAGAAAGAGAGAGGATTCATGAAAGCCAAGTTCCTTTCTATTTCACTTATCAGCACTTATGTATGTTAAGGGCACAAAAATACTCATTAACAAGTGTAAGCACAGTAGAACTATTTCTCTACAAAGTTAATTAATTTTCTGCCAAATTATATAAAAAACATTCTAGCTTTTGCTGTATCTTTCCCTCCCTATCTAAAATAAAACTCACAAAAATAACACAATATTTTAAAAAATTGACTTTGCTTTTTGTAGTTTTAATCTTCCAAGAATAACAAGTACAGTTTGATTTTTTATATGGTTAGCCTTCCATATAACAAATAACATACTTCATTAAATGAGTGACATAAATGCCTCATGCTAATCCTGAACTAAGGAGGACAAAAATACCAACCATAATCATTGTCTTCAAGGAGATTGAGTATAGTTAGTTACAGAGACTGATCATAACACTTTGTGACATGTTCACTTAACAGTAGAAAAGCTCTCACAAGGCTGTACTGCATACAAATAATAGCACATATATGGGTAAGTTGCAAAACATGCTTCAGGGAAATATTTCTGCACCCTGTTAGTACATACGAGGAAACTATTTTGGATAGGTAATTTCCCTCACTGAATTGAACAGATCTGTTTAAGTCACACATTTAACTAAAACTGAAAGGAAATGGGTAGTCATATTTCCCTAAACTGTGTATACAATTTAGTGTCAAGTATTGTTCTTTCAAGTTATAAAAGCTCCTAAGTACAAGTGAATTAAAGTTAAGGAAGCCCAGATATTTTAATTGCAGGTTTTATAAGCATGTAGTGGTTGTTCCAAGACCAGAGGCATGCCATAAAGAACTATTTTTCTCCTATGTTACAACTGTCTTCATTTTTAGTCACTTTTTGTTCTATAATCTCTGCATGTCTCATGAATGCTAGTTCATGAAGTTTACTGACTGATTCAAAAATGAAAACAAGTTATTTTACAGTCAGATGAATGATTTTTTTACCTGTAATTTATATGTTTTGAGGGAAACAAAATAAAAATCTCTTTAATATCTCATTTAAGCTTCCAGTTTTCTTTTGAGTCCATTCTTAATTGAAAAAAAGCAAAATCTTGAGGGAATTTTTTTTATCACTAAAAAAAATTTATGTTCTCTTGCCATTTCCTTAGGTGCTCTCTTACAGGACTTTTGTATGTATTTCACTACTTCAAGGCTCCCCTCAAAGTGGATGTAATTCACTAAGGTGGGTAACATTTATTAGTTGTTAGAGTAACACTGTCCTCACCCCCCAGGGAAATCTTTATGGTTCAATAGGAATAGCCCATGAATGGGGGAAAGCGACTCTAAATCTTGCTTTGATTAATAATGTCACTATAGGTAAATCATTAATCTCTCTGTGTCTTGATTCATTTAATCTCATAGGAAAAATGTATTTTTTAAGAGCAAAATAGTTAAGTGCAATAAAAAGCAAATTCAAGCAAGGAGTTAAGGCTGCTGTTTATTTTTCTTACCATCATCACCTCATCTTTGGACTCCTGCACAGGAAATGGAGCAAACTTCACATCCACATAGAGCAAGGTCAAAGTGAAAAGTCAAAAGCAGTGGATGGAAATGAGAATCCTAGGGTTACCTGGGTGGTTCAGTTGGTTAAGCATCTGCTTTCAGCTCAGGTCATGGTCTCAGGGTCCTGGAATCAAGCCCTAAGTCAGGCTTTCTGCTCAGCAGGAAGCCTGCTTCTCCCTCTGTCCCTGCTTGTACACTCTCCTTCTCTCCCTCCCTCCCAAATAAATAAAATCATTAAAAAAAAAAAAAAAGAAATGAGGAATCCTCTATTTCAATCATAGTTGGAATTTTCTCTCAAGAGGTTTTTGATTGATCATTTTGTTGATAAGAAACTCTAATGAATGCACAGAATGTCAAATTAGAGTCAAACAATCCAAACTTCCATTTAATCTCTGATTTATATGTAGGCTGCATTGTTCTTATATTTTCCCAGTATATAGCACACAACAACAGAATACAAGACAATTTTGTGAATTTCCATTTTGTTATTCACTGACTACATTTTACCTATAAATAAGGGAATTGAGCAAATGATTTCTAAATTCCCTTTTAATTCCATTTCTGTGAGGTTGCATGGCTGATATGTCTAGGTATGTATATACACACACAGATATATATATATAGATATATATATATATATGTCTATAAGACTATATACATTTATGTATCTATATGGTCTTGTTGAATACTGGGCAAATGAAGAGCACAAATTCACATGAGTCAAGAAACAATGTACAGGGGAGCATTGAAGAATAGAGTATGTTAATGTAGTTTGCATGAAACAAAAGGAAAAAGTTCTTAAAAATCACAGGAAAAAGAATTTTTTAAAAGATTTTATTTCATTTTATTGACAGAGAGATCACAAGTAGGCAGAGAGGCAGGCAGAGAGAGAGGGGGAAGCAGGTTCCCCGCTGAGCAGAGAGCCTGATGTGGGGCTCTATCCCAGGACCCTGAGATCAGGACCCGAGCCGAAGGCAGAAGCTTAACCCACTGAGTCACCCAGGTGCCCCAAAATATTTTTTTTAAGTTGTAATTTATGTGAGAGAGACAACGAGAGTACAAGCGGGGGAGAAGAGAGTTAGAGGGAGAAGCAGACTCTCCATTGAGCTGGGAGCCCAATGCAGGGCTCAACCTTAGGACTCTGAGATCATGACTTGAGTCGAAGACAGATGCTTAACTGACTGAGCTACAGGTGTCCCCCCAAAATGATTTTATTAGTATCCCAACTGCTTTTTTTTTCCTTTCTTTGAATTAACATTAAAAGGAAAAAAGTGTAAGTAAATGAAAAATTTTGTGGAAAATACTGATAATGTTACATTGAAATTCGAGATCAGATCCATAAAAGAATAAGGCAAATGTCAGGAGAGAAAGTAGAAAACAAAAAAAATTAAACAAACAAACAAACAAACATTTCCCTGCTATTTAAAAATATGACCTTTCATGTGACTGAAAATGCAAGTTTGTGTTTACAGTGAGCTTTCACAGTCCCTATCAACATCTTTGTTAATAGGTACATAGGTACATGAGAATATACAAGATCCCATGGATTTTTTAGGAACTCTAGCAGTAGGTAGATTCAGAGTTGAGCATAAGAAGTGATTTGAAGAAACTACAGGTAATCTCCATGTTTATTTACTAAGAGGAAGAAAATAGGAGTTAGTTATAAATTTCTACCACCTCTTTTTTAAAAATTTCTTTTGTTTTATTAAATTCAATTAGCCAATATAGAGTACATCATTAGTTTTTGTTGTAGTAGTCAATGATTCATTAAGTGCATATAATATCCAGTGCTCATCCCAACACCTGCCCTCCTTAATACCCATCACCCAATTACCCCATCCCCCCACCGCCTCCCTCTGTAACCTTCAGTTTGTTTGCCAGAGTCCAGAGTCTCTCATGGCCATCTCTTTCACAAACTACTATAATACCCTCCTACCCAGTCTTCGACATAGTAATCTTTCTAAAATTTGAATTAAATTGTATTACCTCCTTGCTGAAAGCATTCATTCCCTTAGGCATAACACAGACCTCTGCTTGTGACATACAAGGCCTTGAATAAATAGTTCTTGTCTCAGGTCACCTAAAGTCTTATCCTGCTTCTCTCTCAGTTCACTAGATTTCATTTGCATGGTCCCATACTGGGTTCATATGATACACCAACCTAATTCAGCTGGATCAGCACATGCAACCCCTCTGCCCACAACTCTTTCCAGTCCTCTAGATCTGAGCTGAAATCACATTTTCTAAGGCCTTTACTGAGGCATCCTCTAAGTGGGCCAATTAGATTTATTTCATAATAGCCACTCTGATTCTTTTTTTCATTTTATTTTATTTCTTTTCAGTGTTCCAAGATTCACTGTTTATGCACCACACCCAGTGCTCCATGCAATACGTGCCCTCTTTAATACCTACTACCAGGCTCACCCAGCCCCCCAGCCCCCTTCCCTCCAAAACCCTCAGTTTGTTTCTCAGAGTCCACAGTCTCTCATGGTTTGTCTCCTCCTCTGATTTCCCCCAACTCCCTTCTCCTCTCCACCTGCCAATGTCCTCCATGTTATTCCTTATGCTCCACAAGTAAGTGAAACCATATGATAATTGACTCTCTCTGCTTGACTTATTTCACTCAGCCTAACCTCTTTAGTCCTGTCCATGTTGTTACAAAAGCTGGGTATTCATCCTTTCTGATGGAAAGCATAACACTCCATTGTATATATGGACCATATCTTCTGATTATATTTTAAAACGAGAATCATTTTATAGTTCATGATTCTTTCAGTCAACAATTTTGGCTGGACTCAGCTGGGCCGTTCTGATCCTGCCTTCATTGTTCATTTAGCCCATTCATTGGGAGCTGGGAAGCCTGGTCTCTAATCGTGTGGGTTCTTGTGGTCTAAGAGCCTAGGCCAACTGGTTTACATGGTGGAAGGGACGAGTACCGTGTGTGTGTGTGTGTGTGTACATGAGAGAGAGAGAGAGAGGGAGAGCACGAGTGGCAGATGTCAAAAGCAATCTAGGTCTCCCAGGTCCATGCTCAGAGCTGCCACAGCCCATTGTCAAATCAGGTCACAGGCAGCAAGAGGAGAGGAAATACACTCCAGCTCCTGATGAAAGAAGCTAGCGTCACGTTTCAAAGGCTGCAGAAACAGAAAGGATAAAGAACTGCTACCACTTTTCCAGCTGACTACACTGTTCCACCGATGATGAGGTAGCATCGTTTATTCCTTTGTACTGCCCATCAAATGTGTTTTATGAGTTCGATGTTCACTGGCTTATTGTTTGTTACTCCCTCTAGACTAGAAACTCTATGAGAGCAGAGGCTGTTTCTTTGTTAAGATACTATAGCCATGGGCTGGCACAATGTCTCGCATATGGTGGCCACTTAATAAATATTTAAAATAACAAGAAACCTATAGAGAAATGATTTCCTTTACAGTTTCATAAATATATCTTGTTAAGGCTCTTATGTTGATCATCTACCCATAATCCCAGTAACTAGCAACAACACTAAAATTTATAACAGCAATGGAAGAAAATTTGATCATAGAAACTGGACAAGAACCTTGCATAACTGGAATGCACTGCCTTATTAAAACTTAATTTGCTCTGTGTAGTCATGTGTCAGGCACTACGCTGATAAATTTGCTCACACCAACACCTGTCTGCAAAGCTAGTAAGAGAAAAGAAGAAAGGTGCTCTCACAGAGATAGCATGAGGTCTCTGAGTTGGGGAATTGGTGATTGGGTCACTGGCAGGATCTGGGGAAGGCTGGCATGTATAACGTGGAAAGAAATGATATTAAGACTTCATGTGTCTTTCATGCTGGTAAGTGATTACTTGAGCCTTAATAAAATACAAGTTTGCTATGTAATATAGATATTTTCTTACAGAATTTGTTTCAATCAACTCCAGAATTTTAGCCGTCTTCCTAAATAAACACCCCAAACAGATTATTTTTTAGAAGTCATAAGTATTTAAGCATGTTATATATACAGTTGAGACTTCATGAACTGAATTTTTAAGATGAACCAGGGCATCAGAAAATACTGAGAATTAAATATTATGACAATTTCTCTGCAGTGCTTATTCCATGAATTAAACAAAGAAAAAATTGACTTTTATATTGGCAATGCTGACACATAGCATGAACAGGAAAAATTCATTTTGTTTAATGATAAGAAAGTTCAATAAAGCAAATCAAACTTATCCTTATAAAACATGGAATAATCATTATAATACTGATACTGTATTTGTGAAGTGCTGTGTGTTTTCAAACTTTTTACAGAGTGAAAGCTCTTTGGCCAATGAAATTCAGGATTAAAGAGGTTAAATAACTTGCAGAAAATCTGCCATAGCTGGGCACAAATAAATCCAACACTCTTAACTTATAGTCCTGCCTCTTATATGCTGCTTTCTGATCTAATGGCAAATACAGAAATACATACAAAAATAAATAAATCAAATCTATAGACTTGATTGGCATGATGCTTAATGAACTGTAAGACCCTAAGGGTGTACTAAGTTTCTCCTTAAACAGCCATATTTATTAAAGAATACAGAAGCCAAACTGTCTTTAATTAAAAGTTAAAATATAATTTCAGTTAAATTCCTGCTTTATAATGATGTAGATAAGCTCGATTTATTTATTCCAGCTTCAACAATTCTCCCTGTCCTTTCTAGATTCCCATTCTTCGTGTCTTCATGCTCAAATTATATTTGTACAAGAAGAAAATTCAAGTTTACTAAAGATAAAATTAAAAAGTCTTTCAGGGGGAAGTAAGATGACCTTTATTTTATGCTTCCTATAATTCTATTTTCAAGATAAAAATATAAATATTTTATAATAAGCATGATAAAAAACAACTTTCTCAATGTATTGAGTATTTGTGGTTTGTCAAACCATTGACAGCATTTACTCCCATGACTAGAAATAAGGAGAGCTTCTCTCTGGTGTGTCCTGGCCAGCCTGGTGTGGACTGAATTATGTCCCCCTAAAATGTTTTGTTGAAACCATAGCTCCTAATACCTTAAAATGTGCTGTGTTCGGATATAGGGCCTTTACTGAGGAAGGTTAGATGAGGTCACGTGAGAGGGTCCTAGTCACTTGACTGGTCCTTACGAGAAGAGCAGACATAGAGCAGCAGCAGGGACGCACACATATGGAGAGGAGGCCGTACATGTGCACAGCAAACAGGCTCTCATGTGCAGGCCAAGGAGAGAAGCTCCAGCAGAAGGCAAACCTGCCAACACCTGGATCTTGGATTTTCAGCTTCCCAAACTGAGAAAGTACATTTCTGTTGTTTAAGCCGAGGTGGTTTCAACAATGTTTTGTTGTTGTTAAGGCTGCCTTACCAAACAAATATATCTATTCCCATGCAAAAATGCCTCTGAGGTCAGGCAGAATGCCCCTGGTTTCAGCTATGGGAACGGTCATGATCTGGCTGTGTGTCTCCAGTCTCACAGAGCTCATAAAGTCGTCAACCTCCTAGGAATTCGCTCTCCTCTACCCTCTCCTCTCTGAAACCACTAATCAAAGGCTAAATGATGTCAGTTTTACTCAGAACCTACTCTCTGACTGTGTCCTGACAGACCCTGGAGCTGAGTGGACTCTGTTTTCCACAACCATCTAAATTTCTTGACTATCCCCAGGCTCTCTGTACCCAGACTCCCTAACAAAGCCAACCTTCCATTCATGTCTCTCTCTAGCTTGCACTGCTGGACAGGTGTATAAGACTTCCAGTTTACTCAATTAGATTAGTTCCTCAGCATATAGAAGGGATCATTAAAGGTGTTGGAGATCATTAAAGGTGTTCGGCAGCTTGGGTGTTCTTCACACACAGATGGGTGGTTGGGAACTGGCAGATGCAGGCAGAAATCAATAGTTTTTGCTTATAGACAATCTACAGGGAAAAGCTCAAGTCTCACAGCATTATCGCATATCATGACCAAAGAAGTAGAGAATCCAGTCAAAGCTCTAGCTTAGATATCAGTGTAAGAGAGGTATTCACTCCCAGGAATGGGGAGGACAATGGGCTCTGTGATGCTTTTCTTTCATTCTGGGAGAGAAAACATCACATTGGAGATATATTTTGATTCGTCGATTTATGTCTTGAGAGATCTTTTAGTATTTTGGGAGAAATGTAGAATATTGAATGCTGTGAAGGCATTTACTTGCCAGTATATATATTCCAGGAAAGGAAGAAGGAGGTGCCACTCGCAACTTGAAAGGCACATTTTGAGCCTCTCTCACAACACCACAGGCACTTTTGAGTCACTGAGGTGCAGCCCAGTTTTATAAAATGCTAACTCTGTGTGTAAACAAACTTTTTCCTCTCAAACTGGCAAGATTTCTGATCTGGATAGAAACTGAAGAAGCATTAAAAGTGCTGGGGTTCCCCCTAATGATGAGGCCAAAACAAGACATCTTTCGCTTTTACAAAACTTATTTCTTCACACCTTTGACAAACGAAATTGAGCGTGCTAATCTACTTAGGTCTCTGCTTTGCCCAAACTATGCAAATCCCTGGTGGCCTGGATTTAAATGTCCTGGGGAATATGGATTGCGCTCTCCCTAAAACTTAACTCCACTTGTTGTCACCTTCCTGCACCTGCTTCTTCGCCTACATTCCTTCTCTGGGGTGGATTTCACTCAACTCGCAAAGCCAGCAGTTAGAGGCCTTCTCGGTAGTGTCCATGCCCTTGTAAAGATGCGTTTTGTACCCTATCATAAATCTGGATGTTTCTGTCCTGTGAAAGTCAGCAGCATCACTGGTAGCCATGAACTCCTTCTTGCTGCCTCACCTGCTTTGTTCTGCTGGTCCATGTCCATAGCCTCCTCTTCACCACACCCACTGCTGCTCACTTCCCTTCTCTTCTGACACCTTCACGTTAGCATCCTTCCAGAAATCCTCCATATCTCTTTGTGTGCAAACCCTTAACTTAGCCGATCATGATCAGATCCAAACTATTTCCCTAATCACCACTGAAGAAAGGGGGGATTGGACCATCAATAGCTGCATTTGTCAGAATGATGGAGAATCATCTTCACTGGTTCCTCAATTTTTTTTCAAAATTCCTCTCAAATTTTCTTGTTGTTACAAATGTTGCATTGTCGCAAGTCTCACAGACATAGTGAATGAATGAATAAAGCCTCCTGGTTCAGAGGGAGATGAGACTAAATATGCTCCTAGCTTATGATGCAGTGAAATACTCTACCAGTGAGCTACACCCCCAGATCCTAGCTTATGATCAATAGAGTTTATCTCACCTTTATATTAGTTTCTTGCATATTATCCTAATGACATTAAAAAATTGAAATTACAGTAATTATTAGAACATACAACTTTAGTATATGTGCTGCTGAATGAAGCACTATTAGGAGGATATACAAATCAATAACTGGTGACTGTACCGGTACCTCAAGATAAATTAAATTGTATCTTTATCTCTGTATAAAAATGAGAGTGCTTTTCACATTTCCTTGGCTATAATTTTCTTCATGTTAAAGATGGATATTTAGGGTTAGGCTACTTAAAAAAAAATATATATATATATATATATATATATATATATATACTTAATTTAGAGAGACAGAGAGAAACAGAGTGAGTGAGTGAATGGAGGGCAGGAACAGGGGCAGAAGGAGACAGAAACCCGACCAGACTCCCTGCTCCATCTCAAGACCCTGAGATCATGACCTGAGCCAAAACCAAGAGTCAGATGCTCAACCGACTGAGCCACCCAGGTGCCCCAGGGTTAGGATACTTTAAAAATTTTTTTTCACATAAACCAAAGTGGTGCTCTTTAGAAATAACTCAAACTTAAATATAGAATTGACTTAGAATGTTCAAAACCTAAAACAAACAGACAAACAAAAGCAAACAAAAAACAGACCTGACTGAATAACAGAAACTTTATTTCAAATGGAAAGGAAGACTTAATGCACAGCTTTTGGTTTTGAACCAAAAGAGAAAGGCTGTGCCCTAGTGCATCATTCTTTCTTTTTAAGATGAGAGTCTGCTTTATATTAGAGTCAATCTCTTCAATCTGGAGCAACCCTAGGATTTTAAAATTTTAGTAGGATGAATATCTTAAGAGTTCTTTTGGAACCCTTTTGGAAAATGCAGAGAAGTGATTAACTGTAAAGAAAGTAGTCATGTATGAGTAATTTAAATGGTGATGTTCCTTGAGTTTATTGATGTTCACAGATTTCAAACTGCATATAGAGTTCTAATTTTTTCTTGATCCCCCTTTTTTTGGTATAATCATTGGGAACAAATTATTTATAATAAATATTTCATAGTTTACCCTACCTCTTCATAATAAGTATCTAATTAGGAAATATTTTGGAGGTGCCTGGGTAGTACTTCCAGTTAGTTAGTTAATTAGTCAGTTAAGCATCTGCCTTTGGCTCAGGTCATGACCCCAGGGTCCTGTGAGAGGCCCATGCAGGGCTCCCTACTCAGCAGTGAGTCTGTTTTACCCTCTCCTTCTGCCCTCCCCCCTTGTTCATGCTCTCTCTCTCTCTCTCTCTCTTACTCTCTCTCAAATAAATACACAAAATCTTTTTTAAAAGGAATTATTTTGAGAAAGGACTTTGAGGAAAGTTGGTAGAGTAGAAAGACCCTAAGCTCACTCTGTCCTACATTTACACCTAATATCACTCATGCCCATGCAGCTAACCTGGAGCCTGATAGGAAGACTGGCAGAACAAACTCCACAACTAAATGTAGAGAAAAAACTGCATCTGAGAGCTTAGGAGGGGCAGAAATGATGGTTGGTTGGCAGCTACCCACAGGAAGGAGAGAGCTGTGAACACTAAGAAGTAAAAGAAATAGTTCCTTGAACCAGGGAGTCCACATGGTGAAGATGAAACCCCATAAAGTCTGGCTTTGAAAACAAGAGGGGCTGAATCCATCAGTTGGAATAACCAGTAGGATGTGTTGTCTGGAGCTTTAAAAGTCAGTAATGGACAAATCAGGGAGTGATCAATACCTGGATCCCCCATCCTTAAAGATACATCAGCCCATGCAGAGACAATACAGAAGCAATAGTTTGTACAACGCCGGGGGCAAAGGGAGGAATATCTGTTTTATACTGATTTCAGAGCATGTTGGGGGACTTCTCCTAGAACAAAGGAGTTGGCAGGCACCATTTTCTTCTCTTGCCCACTCCCCGCCCCAGTGCACATAAATACAGGGTCATCTGCAGCAGGGAGCACTGCACAGATACTTGCTACCTAACCTGTTAGTGGTGTGCCCACCCACATTCTCCTAAGGACTTCCCCACAAGCCTGCTGGCCTCCACTCTGGCCTCAGCACATATTTTACTAGTATCACATGTGGGCCCTGCCCAGCCACTTCACACACAAACAACAAGCCCCTTCAGCTGCTGTGCTTTGGGGGATCTAGCCTAGAACTAGCAGCTCAGGGTAAATTTTGCTAACACCACCGCCCTACCCCTGAGCCCTCTGCAGTTGCATCCCCTCAAAGCCAGCCTCCCTGGAGACAGTAAGCACAGCTCACAACAGGAAGATAGTGCAGATGTCCGGACTAAAAGACAAAGTGACTCAGTCACAAAAGCAGGACGCGAGCAATACACAAAAACCTGCAGTGTCAGGTTCTGGGGAACAGGGGACCCTGCATTGCAGGGAATTATAGGACCTCTTCATAAGATCACTCCTTTTAAGGGCAGAAGACACAGCAGATTTTCCTAACACACAGAGACATAGAGAGGTAGACCAAATGAAGAGACAGAGGAATATGTCCCAAATGAAAGAACAGGACAAAATCATCACAGGAGACCTAAGTGAAACAGAAATAAGTAATATTCCTGATAGAGAATTTAAAGTAATGATCATATTTTGAACCTACATCAGAAACTAACAATGTACTATATGTTGGCTAACTGAACATAATAAAAAGAAAAAAGTAATGATCATAAAGACAACCACTGGACTTCAGGAAAAGGGTGAAGGACATCATTTAGACCTTAGTGAAGAGATAAAATTAACATCAGAGATGAAGAACACAATACATGAAATTAAAAACACAATAAATGAAATAACTTGTTTGCTATGGGAAAGCAGAGGAAAATATCAGTGAACTGGAAGATAAACTAATGGAAAGCAATCAAGTTGAACAGCTGAGAGATAAATACTACATAATGAGAATAGACTTAGAGAACTAAGTGACTCCATCCAGTGTAATAACATTTGCATTATAGGAATCCCAAAAGTAGAAGAGACAGAAAGAGGGGCAGAAAATAAATTTGAAGAAATAATAGATGAAAACTTCCCAAATCTGGGGAGGGAAACAAGAGATCCAGATTCAAGAATCACAGAGATTCCCCTAACAAATTCAACCCAAGAAGGTCCACACCAAGACGTGTAGTAATCAAAATGGTGGAAAAAAAGGAAAATTGATAAAAATGAATTTTAAAGGTTGCAAGAGAGAAGAAGATAGTTACATACAAAGGAAACCCCATGAGGCAACTGCTGATTTTTTTTTAGCAGAAAATTGGCAAGCCAGAAGAGAGTGGCATGATACGTTCAAAGTGTTGAAAGGGAAAAAGCAGCATCCAAGAATATTCTAACAGCAAGGCAATCATTCAGAACAGGAGACATAAAGAGTTTCCCAGACAAAAGTTAAAAGAACTCATGACCACTACACCAACACTGTAAGAAATGTTAAGGAGGACTCTGTGAGTGGGGGCAAAAAAGTAAGTAATAGAGTAAGAAAAATAGGAAGCACAAAAGAAAAAAAAAAGTATACCTGTAAAAATCACTCAAGAGAACCACAAAATAAAAGAATATGAAATATGATACCAAATACGTGAAACCTGGAGGGGAGAGGAGTAAAGAATGAGTTTAAAATTGTGAACATCAGCTTAATATAGACTGCTATATACAGAGGATGCTATATATAAAATAAATGGTAATCACAAATGAAAATCAGTAACAGATTATGCAAAAAATAACAACTGCAGAATCCAAGTATATTACTAAAGAAAAGCAGCAAACCATGAGAGAGAAGAAAGGATCAGAGAAAAAACTACAAAAACCATAACAAAATAAGTAACAAATTGGCAATAAATACATATCTACCAATAAATACTTTGAATGTAAATGGACTGAAGTCTCTCATCAAAGGACATAGAGTGACAGTGGGTATAGAGAGAGAAAAAAAAAGATACATCTAAATGTTGCCCATAAGAGAGCAATTTGAGACCTAAAGACATCTGAGATTGAAAGTGAGAGGATGGAGAACAATTTATCATGCCAATGGATGTCAGAAGAAAGCCTGAGTAGCAATATTTATATCAAACAAAATAGACTTTAAAACAAAGTCTGTAAAAGAGACAAAGGTGGACACTCTAAAATAATAAAGGGGATAATCCAATATAAGATATAGCAATTCCAAATGTTTATGTACCCAACATGGAAGCACCCAAATAAATAAGACCGTTAATAACAAACATAAAGGCCCTAATTAGTAGTATATAACAATAGTAGGAGACTTTATCACCCCACCTACACTGATGGACAGATCATCCAAACAGAAAATCAACAAAGAAACAGTGGCTTTGAATGACACATTGAACGAGAATGATTTAACAGATATATTTAGAACATTCCATTCTAAAATAACAGCATACACATTCCTTTCAAGTGTGCATAGAACATTCCCCAGAATGGATGACATATTAGGCCACAAAACAAGTCTCAAAAATTTCAGAAAAATTGAAGTCATACCATACAGCATTTCTGACCACAACACTATTGAACTTGAAGTCAATCATAAGAAAAAAATCTGGGAACATCACAAATACTTGGAGGTTAAGTAACATGCCACTAAACAATGAATGGGCAAACCAGGAGAGCAAAGAAGAAATTAAAAAATATATGGAAACAGAAATGAAAATACAACAGTCCAAAACCTTTGGGATACAGCAAAGGCAATTCTCAGAGGGATATTTATAGCGATACAGGCCTACCTGAAGAAGCAAGAAAAATCTCAAACAGCCTAATCTTACACCTAAAGGAGTTAGAAAAAGAAGAACAAATGAAGTCTAAAGCCAGCAGACGAAAGGAAATAATAAAGATTAGAGCAGAAATAAATGATATAGAAACTAAAAAAAAAACAAAACAAAACAATAAAACACATCAATGAAACCAGGAGATGGATCTTTGAAAAAATCTATAAAATTGATAAACTTTTATTCAGATTTATCACAAAGAAGAAGGACCCAAATAAATAAATTCACAAATAAGAGAGGAGAAATAACAACCAACACCACAGACATACAATTATAAGACAATATTATGAAAAACTATATGCGAATAAATTGGACAACCTAGAAGAAATAGATAAATTCCTAGAAACATATAACCTCCCCAGACTGAAACAGGAAGAAATAGAAAATTTGAATAGAGTGATTACCAACAAGGAGACTGAATCAGTAATCAAAAAACTCCCAACATGAGAGACTATGGACCCTGAAAAACAATCTGAGGGGTTTGAAGCAGCGGGGGGTGGGAGGTTGGGGGAACCAGGTGGCGGGTATTGGAGAGGGCATGGATTGCATGGAGCACTGGGTGTGGTGCAAAAACAAGGAATACTGTTATGCTGAAAAAAAATTAAAAAAAAAAAAAACCTCCCAACAAACAAAAGAGCGGGATCAGGCAGCTTCACAGGTGAACTTTACCAAACATTTAAAGAAGATTTAATACCTACTCTTCTCAAACTATTCTAGAAAGTAGAAAAGGGAGGAAAACTCAGATTCATTCTAAGAGGCCAGTATTGCCCTGATACCAAAACCAAATAAAGACACCACTAAAAAAGAGAACGATAGGCCAATATCTCTGATGAACACAGATGTGCAAATCCTCAACAAAATACTAACAAACTGCATCCAACAATACATTAAAAAAAAAATCATTCACCATGATCAAGTCAAATTTATTCCTAGGATGCAAGGGTAGTTCAATATTCACAAATAAAAGATAAAATGACGATTTCAATAGATACAGAAAAAGCATTTGACAAAGTATAACAGCCATTCATGATAAAAACCCTCAACACAGTAGGTTAAGAGGGAATATATCTCAACATAATAAAGGCCTTATATGAAAAACCTACAGTTAATATCATACTCAGTGAGGTAAAACCAAAAGGTACAAGGTCAGGATGGCCACTCACCATGTTTATCCAACCTAGTTTGAAGTCCTAGCCACAAGGAAATAAAAGGCATCAAAACTTGTAAGGAAGATGTAAAACTTTCACTATTTGCAAATGACATGATACTATATATATAAAGACTCCAGCAAAAAACTATTACTGATAAATGAATTCAGTAAAGTCATAGGATACAAAATGAACGTACAGAAATCTGATGCATTCTACACAATAATAATGAAGGAGCAGAAAGAGAAATTAAGAAAATAATCTCATTTACAATTGCACCAAAATAATAAGATGCCTAAGAATAAACCTAACCAAAGAGGTAAAAAACCTGCACTCTGAAAACTATAAAACATTGATGAAAGAAATTGAAGATAACACAAGGAAGAGGAAAGACAGATTGAAACAATAAAATTAAAACAAGATTATAGATTAAAACAACAAATATTGTTACAATGCTTATAGTACCCAAAGCAATCTACATATTTCATGCAATCCCTATCAAAATACCAACAACATTTTCCCCAGAACTAGAACAAACAATCCAAAACTTTATATGGAATCAAAAAAGACTCCAAATAGTCAAGGCACTTACAAAAAAGAAAAGCAAAGCTGGAGGTGTCAAAATTCCAGACTTTAAATTATATTACAAAGCTGTAGTAATCAAAGCAATATGGTACTGGCACAAAAACTGACATACAGATCAGTGGAACAGGATAGAAAACCCAGATATGAACCCACAATTCCATGGTCAATTAGTCTTCTATAAAACTGGAAAGAATATCTAATGGGATAAAGACTGTCTGCAACAGATGGTATTGGGAAAACTGGGCAGGTACCTGCAAAACAATGAAACTGGACCTCTTTGTCACACCACACACAAAAATAAATTCAAAGTGGGTTAAAGACCTAACTGTGAGATCTGAAACCATAAAAGTCATACAAAACGATGCAGATAGGAATGTCTCTGACATCGGCCTTCACACATTTGTCTATGTGTCCTGAGGCAAGAGAGATAAAGGCAAAAATAAACTATTGGGACAACACCAAAATAAAAAAAACCTACACAGTGAAGACCTTTGACCAATAATGCAATCCACCACACTCATCTCCTACTTGCCCCAATCCATCCTATCTGTATATCCATCCGTATATGCTGGGTGCAGGACAGAAGTAGGAATTGCCAGGAGAGGCAGCAGTGGTGTACGGTGGACACAGTTTCCATGCCAGGCAGTCATGCCTTATAGAGGACACATGATACCATTTACTTTGAGATGGGAGGAATTTCCTGAAAACTTGTGTGGAAATGGCAGGAAACAACAGAGGTGCTGAAATCATGTCAGGACAATGAAAGTTTGGTAATTCACATTTATGTGACCATTTTGTTCTTACCTACCATTCGGTAAAGGCCTAAGAATGTCAAGTTTATGAGCACTGAGGGACCTAAATAATTAATATTGTTAACATACTTAAATAGAGGCACTGCATCCCTCCATTTACTTACATTTTAATCTGTTCAAAACAATCATCTATGAGAAAATATCTGAAGATATGAATATCAGTTCATGTTTCTGTGCTTGCCAAAAATAAATAAAATAAGCAATTTAATCTTTTGAAGGTCAACTTTAGCCTTCATTAGTGTCATATGAGAAACAAGTACTTGTTATTATTAGCTTAGCATTGCCCAGATTCTATCCTTTTCAGATACATGTGGACAAACAGAACAAAGCAGGGACAAAAATTTCTGCAGGAAGAAGCAACTTATCCAAGTAATTGTTTTCCACAAGCCACCTTTACCTACACCCAATTCCACAGAACATATCGCCAGTTTTCCCTGTAGAAAGTCCACCTGCCTAATGGTAAAAATACCACAGACTGAATTCAGATAGCCCGTATTCACCAGGGGTCCTATTGACAGCAAGGAGTCACTGATGCTCACACTCTGAATGCACGACAGTCTGGGGCTCTCACAGAAAAACAACAGTGCCCAGGTATATGCTGGAAAGGCCAAATTACTTCAGGTTTCCAGAGCCCTACGCACTTAAACTCTGACTCATCACATAACCATCAGCCTGAGCCCTTTCATAGTCTGTCCACAGAAAGATGGGTGCGAAGTGGGATCAGAGCAGACATGTATAGCTACTCATATGCAATGAAAATGGTGTTTCACTATGCACACAGCAAAGGCTACTTCTTATTGAACAATGTTCCTACTCTCTTTCAGTGTTAAAACTATTGAATGGTTACATAATATTTCTTAGAAAAATCATGTAACATTTCATCTTCCAGTCATCAAATTGGTTTTCAATATCTGATGGGTAATATTCTTCATTAAACAACTTTACACAGATACTTGTGTTCATATGTTATTGTATCCTTAAGAGAGGCAATGAGGACTTTGAGAGTCCAAAGTAGACAGATTTTGAAAATTATTTTGCTTGATAGCCCTCCTGGAGTACACAGTTTAATGTTTCTTTCCATCATTTCCATCGTTTTCACATATAGTTGTCTACACAAAACATCAATAGTCTTGTAATGACCGATAATCTGAGAGAGAAAGGCGATACAACAGTATTTTAATTGCAATTTCCACCATATTTCCTGTTCCTTTTTGCTATCTGTGTTTATTATCATGTGAATTACCATGTATTTTCCCATTTTCCTATTAGGGTATTCATAGCTTTCCTTAAATGCATAAAATTATTTATACAAGTGATATTAAGACAAGTATCATATTAAACTCTCTTGCAACCCTTTCCAGTCTGGGTTTGTGTTTTTCAATTGTTTTTGAAATCAGATCTGCCAAAATTGAACTCTGTGGTTTCTGGCTGGGACTCCAGAAGTTTTGAAGCGTCTGTCTCCAGACTACTCGTTAATCAAGGCATGAGGTACAGCGGGTTCTGGGGAGGGCTGAGGGGTATCTTAGGTAGGAAGAGTGATCACAGACAGTTCCTGGCACAGCAGAAGCCCTCATGGTCTCCAGAGGGGCCTCTGGCACTGGGGACAGGGATAATCACTGGATGTTCAGAAGGGCCCAGTCTTTTTTTTTTTTTCTTTTCCCTCTGAAGCCTGATTATGTATCTAAGCACTGAACTGATTCTTGACTTTTGTTTTATAGCTTAATAGGATAGTTTGCAATTCTACACTCTGAAATGTATCTTCATAAAGCTAAAAAAAAAAAATCACTATGCTTTTTACCTGAGGATTTTCACTAAGCAGGAAAAATATAAGTATTTTTCTAGAAAGAAACACCCTTTCCAAATATGTATACACACCCCAAAATAGACTTATGACAACTACTGGGTAACTTTCGTTAAAGGTCATTGATCATGATTTTCATGGCTCCCAACATATTATCTGGCTGGTCATTTAAGAAATAGCAAATTAATAAATTACTCTTAAAAGATGAAACTGAGGGGCGCCTGGGTGGCTCAGTGGGTTAAAGCCTCTGCCTTCGGCTCGGGTCATGATCCCAAGGTCCTGGGATCGAGCCCGGCATCATGACTCTCTGCTCAGCGGGGAGACTGCTTCTTCCTCTCTCTCTGCCTGCCTCTCTGCCTGCTTGTGATTTCTGTCTGTTAAATAAATAAATAAATAAATAAATAAAAGATGAAACTGGAATTACTCTCAAATGTATATATTTTCCCATACAATTTTCCAAAATGTATTTTTCAATTTTCACTTCTTTTTAAGAAAAATATTTATGTATTTATTTGAGAGAGAGCGTGCACACATGCATGCATCAGGGGAAGGGCAGAGGGAGAGAATCTCAAGCAGACTCCCCACTGAGCAGGGAACCCCATACGGGGCTGGATTCCAGGATCCTGAGATCATGATCTGAGCGGAAACCAAGTGTCAGACACCTAGCTGACTGAGCCCCCAAAGGGCACCCCCAATTTTCACTTCTACCAGCAGTACCTATTGCTCTGACCCTTCACTCTTACTTTGCACAGCACACTTTCTCTTTTTCTTTATTAGAGTAATAATAGTCTGTCTTACTTCTTAAAATTTAGGTGTTGGTAATAACTAATTAAATTGGACATCTTTTCAAAGCTTTATTAGCTATTTGGTTGTCTCCTGTTTGAAGTGTTTGTTTAAGCTTCTTCCATGATTTCTGTTTCTATTTATTTGTCTGTATTTTTCTTATTAATTTGTGAAAGCTCATTATATATCCCAATTATGAGTTCTTCAACCATTTTATGTATGACAAATATCTTCTTGTAGACTCTGGCTTGTCTTTTCATTCTTTTAATGATGTATTTTAAAGAACAGAAGTTCTTAATTTTAGTATAATCCAATTTGTCATTATTTCTTTTCTGATTTCTGATTTCTATGATTTAAGAAAAACCCTTGCTTACTCAACAGTTGTAAAGGTATTTTCCTATGTTATATTTTGGAAATTATATTGTTTTCCCTTTCATATTTTGATCTTCAGCACTCCTGATGAATACAGTGTCATTAATGTGATCAATCCTGCCAGTGAGGTTTGAAGAATGAAGGACATAGGGAATGATGTTGGTGATGAATGTGCTGTCTTCAGTGTGGTGGTTATACAGTGCTATGTTTCCCAAAACTTAACAAAAATACATTTAAAATAGGATCCTTTTATTGTAAGTAAGTGTACTTCAATAAAATTGATTACAAATAGCCAACTTGAGGTATTTTCCTTTATATGAACTTGGATACTCAAATATCCAAAATTATTTATTTGAAAGTTTGAGTCAGAGTCTATTAGAGATATAGAAAGACATGGAGTCTTACAAGTTTGTTTAATTTCCACTGCTCACTGTGAAACCTTCACCATAATTCCAAATTAAATATTGCTGAATAAAAGCTTCCTGTTGTTGCATAAGTTATTGTTCACAATGCTATTGATCAGCCAATAATAATGGGTTGGAACTGTCAGACTATTTATAATTCAAAGCTTGATTTTCACATTATTTAAATTTTTATCAAAAGAGTTCCACTGTTTTCATGTTTAAACAGTTGTGAAACCATAAAAGTTGAAGTATATAAAATCTATTTCAGCAATTTTTACTTGACTGTAAGAAAGAGTTTTATAAATCTCACCAAAAACCTTTAGAATAGGAGATTTGCAGCATATTTTTGTTGTTGTTGTTCTCAAGAACTCTAACAAGTTCTTATTTGGTTTACATGTCACTAGATTATTACAATGAAGTCCCATTCCCTCTGTTTATACTTATTTGCCTTTTTGTGAAAGCTCTTTTCTTTACAGTAAAGAGCTGGTGAGTGAGGAAAGCAGGCAATAAGTCAGTCATCCAAAATTTCAAGGGCATCATGTCACAGTAGGAAATTTACTCAACAGCAACAGCTTATAGTGCTAAGCAATGGGACTGGGCTGACTCATTTTTCAAAAATAAGGAAGGGTCAATCCGAAGTATCTGATATTCCTATCACACCTTCTGGACAGATACACCTGATCCCTAGGCCAAGTCTGATTTACATTGGGTGGAATAAATTATGTACTTTTTAGAAACAGTGGATCTTCTTGATTCCTAAGTCCTATCTCATGTGTGTCTCAAATCTCAATAATCACTAAAATAATTGTTCTCTGCATGGGTCTGGACTATTTTTTTTGCTCATTTTGCTTCAGAAATTTTGTAATATAGATTTCAGGGTAGTCATATTTCAAGCTACATTAGTTAAAATTTTGGGGACATCAGTTGGTCTTTGGGAAAAGGAGGCCATAAGTACTCCCAGGATGTATGGGGTGCTGAAGCCCAGAGAGAGCCCGTGGAAAGCTAATGGCCACAACACCAGAATCCAATTTGTTTAACTTCAGCCAAGCCTTGGAGAAACTACTAGATAAAGCATTAACCTTATTCTAAAAGTGATTTATGGGCACCTGGGTGGCTCAGTGGGTTAAAGCTTCTGCCTTCAGCTCAGGTCATGATCCCAGGGTCCTCAGATGGAGCCCTGCATCAGGCTCTCTGCTCAGCAGGGAGCCTGCTTCCTTTCCTCTCTCTGCCTGCCTCTCTGCCTACTTGTGATCTCTGCCTGTCAAATAAATAAATAATTTTTAAAAATCTTAAAAAAAATAAAATAAAAGTGATTTATACTTAAATTGCTAGAACAAGACTTACAATTTATGTATTACTAAACTATTGGGAAATTGGTCAGTTTGTTTGGACAGTATTATGATGAACCAGCATCTGAAGCATTTAGAGCATGAAATCTGCCACTATGGTTCTACCTGGCTAAATAATTCCTTTCCAGTACTCTGCTGATTAAGTAATGTATTATGTTCCAGACATTGGGATACAGGCTAGAAATTAAAAAGAAGGAGGAAAAAGAGTGCTATGGACATAGTCCTGATTTCACATAATTTGCTTTCTATAAAAAATTGTAGGTTCGTGTTTATGGAAAATGGTTCAGCCTGAGTTGTTTCAAAGTATATCTGTATTTCAATTAAGTTAAAATGATACAGTATATTTCAAAGGAATTAAGAACTATTTTTGAAAATTTGTGATAGTTATTAGGGAGGATAATGACTGCTATATCTTGGGTTCTAAAATGTTTATAATTTTGTGTATTCTAAATATTGCCCAGATTGTGTCTTTTAGTCACTTTATCCAATCTACAGCACAATTTTCTATCTTATCTTGCCCATAATGTAGGCCTTTATTTGGATTACGTCAACAATCCTTTAACAAGTGGATTGGTTTTTGTTAGCATCTTATGTACAAGGTACTGCTACAGGCAATGCAGATCCAAGAGAAACAAAAATGACCAGACCTCAGCATTCACTGAGTTTATATTTCAGTTTGTGTATTAGTATACCCAAATAAAGAGTTAAAGAAAATATTATAACTATTTTGAAAACAAACAAACAAACAAACATGGAGGCATGAGAGTAGTAAAATGCATGGGCTATTCCCTGAAGCTGACAATTAACCAGGGACCTGAGCAGTGAGAAGGTCCAGATAACTCAGAGGTGAGGAAGAGCAATGCAGACAAAGGAAAGTGAATGAATGGCTCCTGTAGTCAGAAAAAGGCTTGGCATGCTGGAGCAGCCAAAAGAACCCCAAAACATATGTACTATGATGAAATTTGCCCCACTAACTTTAACTTCACAGATAACTGGGAGATACTTCTCTATGGGTCTTTATAATTTTTGTTATCTTAGAGGAGAGGCACCAACTGGCCTTTTGTTCCAAACGATTTTTTCAAGGGTGTTTATGTAGAATGGAACACCAAATTAGCCAGTCTATTGCAATAAAGCTCTCATTGTATACACACTCAGCAAAATTAAACCTGACATAATATTTTGTCTTTATCGTCTAGTCAATAATTACCACTAGCATCAAGTGGTTATTTTTATTTGAAGGATGCATGTAAGAGTCTAGTTTATGGTCTTAGAAAAGATACTCAAGGGCATTCCCTTCTGTGCTTTAGCATCACTGATGCCAGTTCCACAATTATGTACCCTTCTACAGCTCAGCTTTCTAACATGCATCTCATTCCACATTTTGTACATATTCTAATTTATTCCTGAGTTTATTAAAACTCTCTTCTGTACAACCGCATTATTTATAAAATTTATCTTAGTAATTCCCCAAAGACAGTTAGGAAAACACTGAAATTTTTATAAATATTGAAAGAAGAAAATTCTTCTTTTGCTGGACAGACTCCTCCTTTTTAACAACAATATGGATCCATCTTTCACCCATCTATCCTTTCTGAGGCAACTTGACAATATTTACCAATACTTCATCCCACTTTCTAGAATATGACAGACATTCAAATTAATTTCCCCTTTCAAAGTGATGATGGCTTGTGAAATTAGACTCTGGGAGAGAACCTGGAAAAGTAATATGAGCCTCTCTGTCCCTTTAGACTTTCTGAATGAACAGGCAACATTTCCTCCATTTAAGCAATGCTTTTGTTTTATTTTATAAACAGCAAATGCCTTTATAAAGACTGAAAAATGGGAATCAAGAAGACTGGTCTTTTTCATATAAGAACTTAGATAATAATTAGGGGTCAAATGTAAAATTATGTATATATATCATTTACGGAAAACAATGAGCAAGCAAACCACTTTACTCTGAAAAACTGCCTCTGCAAAATTGAGGGATTTTAAAAAAAATTAATTATCGCTTTTCCTTATGGAAAAAATCCATATGGCTTTCAATTTTTTCATTTCATATCAGTATGAAATGAAAAAAGACACATTAAAGTATAGTTAAAAATTACATACAATAAAACGTCATCAAAGGAGAAAATAACTCACAATAGCTGGACTCCTGCCCATTATACTACAGATTCTGGATTTACATGTTTTTCTTAATTTGCATGGGTTCAAACAAACAAACATTGAGCAGACAGTATGAGATTTGCTAATTTTCATATGTAGAACTGAAAGTTTAAGAAGTTGAGATATGATTTGATTTAAATGAATAGTTTATACTAAAACCAAAATGGCTTAATAAAGTATCTCACATGGTATCAGGACAAACTTTCTTAAGTAGACACCATTTCTCAAACCTATAATTCTCAGTAGTTCTAAACAATCTAGAAGGATGATTCTATCTTGAAACTGTGATCAACCATAACCCAATCATGTTCAAAAAAGCTTTTGCACAATCTGTCCGAATAAAAAAGGAAAGTCAACTGTCAGTGTAGATTCCCTAGCAGGAATATTCAAACTAATTTAGTTCAGGTGAAAAAAATGGAAAATAAAATCATGGTTTATTAATCATACAGGCTCTCTCTAGCACTGGAGATATTATAGAAAGGGTGAACAAATGAATAAATTAATGATAATTTAAAAAGAAGGAAATCAAAATGATGGCAGTTGAAATCTAACCCCATGGGACCAGCTTCAGATGTGTCTCCCATTACTGTGCACTCAGTAGGACACATCAGTATTATGAGCGGAAACCCATCTCAGGATCTCTGATGCTGACAGAGATCAGCAATATCAAGTCCATTGCTAATGATGATCATGCCATTAAGTACCAAGAGGATATTGTCAACAACAGTGTGTGAGACTTACAAACTTTTGTGTATCAATAACCTCCAGATTAAACATTCAAAAGAAAGAAGAATAAAATATGAGGTACATGGCAATTTTCTGGAGCGTTAGGGCATCTTGTTATCAGTGGTCTTGTTTTATTCAAATCCTAATAAAATGATTCAAATTCCCTTTTGATCATCTGTTGATATAAAGAATATTGATGAGGTGGGGCTATAGGTGCACGATGGCAATAAAGAACATTTAAAATTGTTAAATTGTTTAGTCATCCCCCCAAGTTGAATAAATGGACAGAATAAGGGGACTTCTAAGTGCCTCTAACACTTCTGCTCAAGCTCAGGCTCTGTCTCCTCCTGGTAGTTAAGTACTACAGTATTTGTATGCACATGCATGTCCATGTGCATGTGCATGCACACACACACACACACACACACACGTGCGTGCGCAAAGGTCATTGCCATATACAGGCTTTCAGTTGAGTTACTTCCTACTTTATTCCATAAATTAATTAATTTTAACAATTGGGATTCAAATATCTTAATGTAGGTGGGGTTGGAAAATGGCAGTAGAGTTGAAGGATCCCTAGGCTCACCTGTCCCATGCATACTAACTAGATACTAGATAACTATCAACTCATTCTAAATACTCCAAAATTGACCTAAAGACTAGCCTACTCCGCAACTAAAGGTAGGGAAGATGCACACTGAAAAAAGTAGGAAATGAAGAGATAGGGTTTGGGAGAGATATGGGCTGCTGTGGTGGGGAGGGAGCTGTGGTTATGGAGAATAGCTCAAGGGACAGACTAGCATACAAGGGAGTGCATGGGGAAAAGGAATCCCCATAGTAATTGGCCTGGAACATGAAAGGGGATTAAAGCCGGGAGAATTAGAGCTCAGTGCCATTGGTTCTGAGAAAGCTCAGAGGACACTGTACTGCTCTTAGAGAAAAGACAGGGCTAGCAGCCTGTGGATAAACAGTGAGGAAATAGTGATCTGAAGAACACTGAGGGCACACAGTGGGGAGGTTAGTTGCTCATCTCAGAGCATGTCCCATAGGGGCAGCATTCATGGATTGACCTCTCTAGGAACAAAGGAACTGACAAGTGCCCTTTTCCTTTCTTACCCTTCATCATAAACACAGAGCCACCTGGGGGAACCAGTGCAGAGTTAACACTCACTACCTAACTTGCTCGCACCAACACCACACCCCTTCCATGCTCCAGTGGCACCACGCCTTGCAGTCCGTTTGCCTCAGTCCCAGTGTGGCAGGGCCCCTCCCCCAGAAGACTAGCCCAAACACATGCTCAGACCCCATCTGCCAATGAGGGAGCTTTGCAGAGCCTCTGTTCTGGTGGTGGTAGAGACAGGTATCATTTCACAAACAGACCAGAGCACATCCAGTTAAAATGTGCCTCATTCAGTCCAGGGACCAAATACTGCCCCCAATAGGCAATGAAAGCCTTTGGAGACAACGGGCCTGAAGGATAAAGTGGCGAAGACAAACTAGTAGAGCATATGCAGCAAACTTTAGAGACACTCAGAGAATTACTAGGCCCTGGGGAACAGAGGATGTTACACAGAATGGCCTTTTCTTCATAAGGTCATTACCCTCATGAACAGGAGACATAGCTGACTTTCCTAACACAGAGAGAGAAACATAGATTCAGACAAATGAGAAGACAGAGAACTTTATCCCAAATGAAAAAACAGGACAAGGCCATACCCACAAATCTAAGTGAAACAGATGTAAATAATATTCCTGATAGAGAACTTAAAGCAATGATCATAAAGATACCCACTGGATTTGAGAAAAGAGTAGACATGAGTAAGATCCTTAAACAGAGATAAGGAGTAGCATAGCACAGATAAAGGGCTCAATAGACAAAATAAGAAACACACTTCATGGAATGGAGAGGACGCTAGGAGAGGAGAAAAATAAATTAGTGATCTAGAAGACAGAGTAATGGCAAGCAACCAGGCTGAACAAAAGACTATAAAGATCTATGCAAAATAAGATTATATGTAGGAAACTCAGTGACTCTGTCAAACATAATATAGGTCATATTTTAGGAGTCCCAGAAGAAAAAGAGAAAAAAGGGGGCAGAACATTTATTTGAAGAAATAATAACTGAAAACTTCCCTAATCTGAGGAAAGAAACAGATATCCAGATCCAGGAGGCACAGAGAAATCCTATTAAAATTAACAAAAGCAGGCTCACACCAAGAGATATTGTAATTAAATCTGCAAAATATAATGATAAAGAAAAAATCTTAAAAGCAGCAAGGGAAAATAAGTCAATAACTTACAAGGGAAAACTCACAAGCCTTGCTGGAATTTCTTAACAGAAATTTGGCAAAACAGAAGAGAGTGGCATGATATATTCTACATGCAGGATGGGAAAAATCTGCAGCCAAGAATATTCTATCCAACAAACCTATCATTCAGAATAGAAGGAGATATAAAGAGTTTCACAAATGGACAAAAACTAAAGGACTTCATGACCACTAAACCAGCCCTGTAAGAGATATTAAAGGGGACACTTTGAAAGGAAAAGAAAGACCAAAATCAGCAGTGTAAAGGCAGGAAACACAAAACAAGTAAGCATGAGTATTTCTGTAAACAGTCAGTGAAGGAGCTCCCAAAAAAAAGGATATAAAATATAATAATATATGCCTAACCATGGGGAGAAGAGAAAAGAATGGGTTCAAACTTAAAGGACCATCAATTTAATATAGATTGCTATATGAAAAAGAGGTTATATAAACCTAATGGTATCCACAAATCAAAAGCAAGAATAAACATGCAAAGAATAAAGAGAAGGAAATCCAAATATATTACTAAAGAAAATCAGCAACACAGAAAAGATCAGAGAAAATTTCAGAAACAACTGCAAGATAAGTAATAACATGAGAAAAAGTACATATCTATAAATAATTATTTTGAAGTAAATGGACTAGGTGTTCCCATCAAAAGACACAGGATGTCAGAAATGGATAAAAAAAAAAAAGACCCACCTAATATGCTGCCTACAAGAGACTCATTTTAGACCTAAAGATACCTATAGATTGAAAGTGAAGGGATAGAGAAACATCTATCATGCAAATGGATGTCAAAAGAAAGCCAGAGTAGTAATGCATTTATTGGACAAGGTAGACTTTGAAACAAAGACTACAGAAAGAGACAAGGAAAGGGTCTACATAATCATAAAGGGGATAATCCAATAGGAAAATATAACAACTGTAAATGTTTATCCACACAACATGGGAGCACACAAATACATAAAACTGTTAAATAACAAACATAAAGGAACTAATCAGTAGTAATACAATAATAATTGGAGACTTTAATACCTTGATTACATTAATAGCACATTAAAGAAGAAAATCACAAGGAAACAGTGGCTTTAAAGGACATGCTGGACCAGATGGTTTTAACAGATATATTCAGAACATTCCTACAATGTAAAACTGCAGCATATACATTGTTTTCAATTGCACATGAAACATTGTCCAAAATGGATCACATATTAGCCCACAAAGCAAATCTCAACAAATTCAAAACTGACATCATACTATGAAATTTGAAGTCAACTACAATAAAAAAAATCTGGAAAGGTGCATGTTAAACAACATGATACTAAAAAATAAATGGGTCAACCAGGAAATAAAAGAAAAGATTAAAGAGTACACTGAAACAAATGAAAATGAAAACATGATGGTTCAAAACAGCTGGGTGCAAAGGCATATAAGAGGGAAGTAAACAGCAATACAGGCCTACATAAAGAAGTGAGAAAAATCTCAAATAAGTAAGCTAACCTTACACCTAAAGGAGTAAGAAAAAGAACAAACACAGTATCATACCAGAAGGAGGGAAATAATAAAGATTAAAGCAAAAATAAGTGACCTAGAAACTAAAACAACAATAGAACAGATCAATGAAACCAGGACCTGGCTCTTTAAAAAATATATACAAAATTGATAAACCTCTCACCAGACTTGTTATCAAGGAGGAAAAAAAAAAAAGAAAGGACCCAACTAACTGAAATCATAAATGAGAGAGGACCAATAATAACCAACACCACAGAAATACAGCCAATGTTAAGAGAATATTATGAAAAGCTATATGCCAACAAATTGGACAACCTGGAAGAAATGGTTAAATTCCTAGAGACATATAAACTGCCAACACTGAAATAGGAAGCAATAGGAAACTTGAACAGATTGATAATCACCAGAAAAACTAAATCGGTAATCAGAAAACTCCCAACAAACAGTAGTCCAGGAACAGCTGGCTTCACAGGAGAATTCTACCAAACATTTAGAGAGGAATTAATACCTATTTTTCTCAAAGTATTCCAAAAAGTAGAAAAGGGAGGAAAACCTCCAAACTCATTCTGAGGCCAGCATTACCCTGATACCAAAATCAAAGATACCACTAAAAACAAAGAACTACACACCAACTTCTCTGACGAACAAAGAAGTAGAAATCCTCAATAAAATACTAGCAAAATGAGACCAACAATACATTAAAAAAAATCATTCACCATCATGAAGTGGAAAATATTCCTAAGTTGCAAGGACATCAACATTCCACCTCAATCAGTGATCAACAAAAGAAAGGATAAGAACCACACAATCATTTCAGTAGATGCAGAAAAAACATTCAACAAAGTACAACATTCATTCATGATAAAAATTCCCAAAGAAGTAGGTTTAGAGGGAACATAGCTCAACATACTAAAGGCCTTGTATGAAAAAACCTATAGTTTACATTGTACTCAATGGGAAAAACCAGAAATTTTCCCCTAAGGTGAGGAATGAGGTAAGAATACCAACAGCATTTTTCAAAGAGCTAGAACAATACTAAAATTTGTATGGAACCACAGAAGACTGAATAGCCAAAGCAACACTAAAAGAGGAAAAGCTGGCAGCATCCCAATTTTGGATTTCAAGTTATATTACAAAGCTGGAATAATCACAACAGTGTGGTACTGGCACAAAAACAGACACACACATCAATAGAACAGAACAGAAAACCCAGAAATGAACCCACTATTATCTGGTCAATTAATCTTCAACAACGCAGGAAAGAATATCCAATGGGAAAAAGACAGTCTTTCAACAAATGGTGTTAGGAAAACCTGACTGCAACATACAAACGAATGAAAGTGGACCACTTTCTTACACTACACACAAAAATAAAATAAAAATGGATTAAAGACCTAAATGTGAGACCTGCAACCATAAAAATCCTAGAAAAGAACACAGGCAATATACTTCTTTGACATTGGCTACAGAAACTTCCTTCTTTCATTTTTTTTTTTTTTGTTTTGTTTTGTTTTTTGTTTGTTTTTTTTTTTGGTAGTAACTTCTTTCTAGATATGTCTCCTGAGGCAAGGGAAACAAAAACAAAAATAAACTATTGGAGTTATATTAAAATAAAAAGCTTCTGCCCAGTGAAGGAAGTTATTAGTAAAACCATCAGAAAGCCTACAGAATGGGAGAAGATATTTGCAAATGGCATACCTGATAAATGGTTCCTATCCAAAATATATAAAGAACTTACAACCCTCGACACCCAAATATGAATATAATTTTAAAAAATGGACAGAATACATGAATAGACATTTTTCCAAAGAAGACAAACCAATGGCCAACAGACACATGAAATGATACTCAACATCACTCACTGTCAGGAAAATACAAATCAAAACCACAATGAGGTGTCAGCTCACACCAGTCAGAACAGCTAAAATCACCAACACAAGAAACAATAGGTATTGATGAGGATGTGGAGAATGGGGAACACTTGTGTACTGTTGGAGGGAATGCAAACTGGTGCAACCAGTCTGGAAAATAGCATGGAGGTTCCCTAAAGAGTTAAAAATAGAAATACCATATAATCTAGTAATCACACTATTAGGTATTTACTAAAAAAATACAAAAATAATTCAAAGAGATACATGTACTACATTTATAGTAGAATTATATATAATAGAAATAATATTGAAGTAGCCCAAGTATCCATTGACAATCACTGGATAAAGATGTGGCTATATAATGGAATATTATTCATCTATGAAAAAAAATGAAATCTTACCATTTGTAATGGCATGGATGGAGCTAGAGAATGTAATGTTATGGTGAAATAAGTCAGAGAAAGAAAAGTACCATATGATTTCATGCATATGTGGAATTTAAGAAACAAAACAATCTAGCAGAGGGAAAAAAGAGAGAGAGAGATGCAATACAGATCCAATCCAAAAACAAGACTCTTAACTTTAGAGAACACACTGATGGTCACCATAGGAGAGGTGGGTGGGAGATGGACTAAACAGCTGATGGGGATGAAGGAGTGCACTTGTGGAGATGAGCACAGGGTGATTTATGGAAGTGCTGAATCATGATATTGGTCACCTGAAACTAATATAACACTGTATGTTAACAAACTAGAATTCAAATAAAAACTTAAAAAGCTCTCCCCAAAAAAACAAAAAAACCAAATGTCTTAATGTAATAAATCAATTTTGTTAATCCAAATGAGATCTTCATTATATAGCATACTTCCTAAAAGTTTGGATATTTTAACATCGTCTCCCCCACCCTACTTTTTAAATGCATATACTTAAGATGTACAGTGTGGTTTGATATATCTATACATTGTGAACTGATTACCAAAATCAAGCTCATTACCACATCTATCATCTCACATAACTACCATTATGTGTGTGTGAAGAGAATAATTAATCTCTACTCTCTTAGCAGATTGCACATATAGAATACAGCATTATTAACTATAGTCACCATGCTGTACATTAGATACCCCAAATTTATTCATCTTACAACTTTGTACCCTTGGACCAATTTCTCTTTATTTTTCCCAACCCCAGGCTCTGGCAATCACCATTCTATTCCTTGTGCACTCACTGAGTACACTAAAATTTTTTTTAGATTCCATATATAAGTAATACTACATAGTGTCTAACTTTCTCTGTCTGGCTTATTTCACCTTGTATAATTCCCTCCAGTTTCATTCATGTTCTTGGAAATGGCAAGATTTCTTTATTCTTTATTTTTTATTTTTTAATCCCTGAATAATAGCCCATAATATATGTACATTCTCTTTGTCTTTTCAAAAAGGTAAGAGTAGCATCTATCATTATTTAATAATTAAAGGGGCGAGAATACTGTGGTAGGGACTTTGCATATAATATTCATTTATTCAACAAACATTTATTTGTGTCTACTCTTTGGTAAGAGGTATTGTAGGCTGAGGCTTCCCATACATTCGCAAATAGAAAATCTGGAGCCTTCATCAAATAAGAGGTGATTAACTCCAACTTTTATAACCAACTGACTATGACAGAAGAGAGTTATATTTACTCCTATCTTCTCTACTTTTTTTTTAAAACAAACCCTGAAATGAACACATGCATGAGAAACTATAATTTCTAACAAGTTCTAGTAGGAGTCCATTCTCTCTTTCTACTCTATAGCAATTTAATTCTTAGAGCACAACACCCACAAAAATCAAATTTTTACTTCAGATCCTTGTTCCTTTTAAACCATTATGTGCTAGGAGGTGAAAACATTTTGCTGTGTGGTTTTTCTTTGAAATAATTTCAAACTTACTGAAAATTTTAAGGATAGCAAAAAAAGAACTCCCCCCTTTATTAGGGAACCATTTCAGAGTAAATTGAAGATATGTTGTCCTATTACTCCTGAACACTCCTGAACTCTTGTCCTATTACTTTTTTCCATGACATGGAAATTCTCTTTCACAAGGCCAAAAGAAACATCAAAATGGAAAATTATTAATGATATGTTATAAATATCTAGGACCCAGAATCTCCAACTAGGAGTTTCTAAAATTTTTCTTTTTATAGAAACTGACCAGTTTAAAAGTACACTTTGATTATAAAAGGAGTTCTTGGAATTTAATTATTAAAGCATAAGTGAAACAATGAATTGAAGAGTGGAAAGGTAAATGTGAGCAAGTCACCCAAAATATAGAGCCAAAGGCAGGCTTGGAAAATGGGTAGAACAAAGATTAGAAAATTAGAAGACCAACTCAGGCAGCACAACATTCAAGAAATCTTTCCAAAGTAGCCTTTCTGGAAGGGTGAAGGAACCCCTCCAGGGAGAGTAGGGAAAAGGGCTAATACTAATAAGCTAATTTTACTATGACCTTGGAAATAAAATGGAATTCAGTTATGCTTATGTAACACAATCTTACACAGTCAGTGGCTGTCTCCAATCTTCTTTGTGCTGTGGACAGTGACAATACAGAGATAAGACAGGGAGGGCAAAGGCCCCATCAGTCCTTTTTCTGACTATGTAAGATTGGAATTGTCCCAAGGGGGTAAATTCTTTTCCTGTGGAATGGGAGAAGAGAGCTGTCAGTTGTAATACAGTCCTACAAGTAGGCAGGGAAGGGGTGCGATCTTTCTCAGACCTGCTTCTTCTGTTACTTTTTTAATAGGTAAAGTAAAAGATCATTTAAAATTAAAATAAAACAAACCAAAACTCTCCCTGCCAACACCATAATATATAAGCTATAATATGGAAGACTTAAGATTCTAATATCCTCTTGGAAATAAGGTTTTACGGTTCTTATTTCCTGCATGCCCCACGTCAGGTCAACATGTGACTTGTATTCTATGCCCTGTCATTTTTGCATGGGCAGTTAATGCCCCAAAGTCCTGAGTCATAAGCCACTTTTGCTTTCTCTGCCCTGAGTCAGGCACTCATCCACAAGGCCTCCATCAAAGCAAGCTCCTGGGGGTTCCCACTGGAGAGCCCTTCAATAATTATGAAGTTAGAAGCCAGCACCCTTAATCCTTCCCATTGGTGGGATTTGATCAGAAAGCTCTGGGAGAGATTTCTTTCTTTCTTTCTTCCTTTCCTCCCCACCCCCCTCTTTTTTTTTTTTTTAAGATTTATGTATTTATTTGAGAAAGAGAGAGAGAGTGTGTGTGTGTGTGCATGAGTGCCTGCAAGCAGGGGAATGGGCAGAGGGAGAGAAAGAGGGAAAGAATCTCAAACAGACTTCCCGATGAGCATGGAGCCCAATGCAGGGCTTTATCCCAGGACCCATGAGATCATGAACTGAGCAGAGACCAAGAGTCAGATACTTAACTGACTGAGCCACCTAGGAGCCCCCGGGAGAGATTTCTTAAAGAACACAAAATTGGTTCAATATATATATGATTCCTGCAAATATTTAGAGGTGCATTATATCAGGTACCTTTGTATCAGGTCCAAAAAAAAAAAAAAAAAAAGCCACAGTAAATAAACAAAAATAGGCCATTATTAACACAAGAGAAAACAAAATCCTGGAAGGGAAGATAAAGCACTCTTGTATAGTGAGTGCATGACTGAGCTCTGAATGCTTTCATTTAGTTATAATATGAGAGACATGAATATTCATTTAATAAATATTATGATACACTATTTCAAGAGGATGAGAGCTCAAAAGTGTGCACGTGTGTGATAGCGGCCGGAAGATGAAAGAAAGCTAAATTTTCATGTTCCACAGTGGGAAGCCAATAAATAAAGCCTATTAATAAATAATCAAGAAATAGCAATATAAGCATGTTATTTAGAGATATGGAGAGATCTCAAAAGAATCAGCTAATATAACTGAAAGCAGTTGCATCTGTGCAATAGGAAATAGACTGAGAAAAAAAGCACAGGAACCATTTGACTCTTTAAACTGTTCATATATAAGTGTGATCAATATAAAAAAGTAAATTGAAAAATACTGTATTGTATATATTGAAATATAAGTTCATCTACAATTTTGAATTTTTATAAATATTTGATATTAAATTCTCTTACATGATATCGTAAACTTTGCATTCTAGTTGGGACTTTAAAAACACAAAACTAAAAATATTTACTTTCTTGTAAGTGGAAAAAAAATCTTCTAAAGATACAGAAACTAAAACAAAGTTGAATATTTACTGTAGAAACTGTAACCACTTTCAAAGGTAGAAAATTTGGCCAAAAAAGAAGAGAATTTGATATAAAGAATTCAGAATTGTGTACATAAAAGCCATTTATGAAATATTGAAGAAATTATGCCTGATAGGAAAATGTCACAGACAGTTTTCTGTCTCCAGTTCATAGTTAGCAGGATTCTGGATGACCCTGTGGATGTCAGACATCAAAGCTGTGTCCCACCATGTTTCATTCAAAATTTTAATATTCCTGACAAAACTAACAGTCAAAAGAACACTCATCATCAGTGACTTTAACAAGTCACTTTTTCTGTGAAGATCTGAAATAATTTAAAGATTTTTTGTTTGTTTTTATTTATTTGACAGACAGAGATCACAAGTAGGCAGAGAGGCAGGCAGAGAGAGAGGAGGAAGCAGGCTCTCCGCTGAGCAGAGAGCCCAATGTGGGACTCGATCCCAGGACCCTGGGACCATGACCTGAGCTGAAGGCAGAGGCTTTAACCCACTGAGCCACCCAGGTGCCCCAGATCTGAAATAATTTAATTTTATTTTCTCATTAAATTACTTTGGGATATTTTAATTTCAGTTATAAATGATTTAAGACTTCTGTATATTGATACATTCAAGTAAGCATATATTATAAAATGTTATCACATATTTATTAACGAAGCCTGATTTGTTTGGTTGCTGAAATGCAAATCTTGACCTCATGAGTACAAATGAACATTTTTAATGTATAGATGATAAAGAGGGCTGCCAGAGTCTCAAAATTGAGGCTTCAATGTGTCCAGGCTAGATGTAGGCCTAAAATAGAGAAACTATCTGGAATGAGTGGCATTCTTTGACTATTTAACCTAAAGTTTCCCTTAACTTTCAGATTTCAACAATTAGAGGGGACAGCAAGGCAGGTCCAGAAAACCTATGGTTAATAAAGAGAAACCATGAGATTGATTCATTGACAACACTGTTTCCAGAGCATGACAGTTGTAAGGCCTGGGCAGTTCATTCTCAAATTAAACAACTTAAAATGTATACAACTTAAAGCAAGAAAAAAGAAACCAACACACTTAATGCTCTTCAAAATTCTTAGAGAATCACCAATCTACCAATCACCAAGACAAATCCCAGACTGGCTCTAATCCTTCTTCTCCAAACTGTTTGTTCTTTGACATTCCTTATCCTAAAATTTTCATGCCGATCTCCTTGGAATTTCCCACAGCCTGCCATGCGTGCCTAGTTTAAAACAGTCTTAAGTTTGCATGGACACACACACACAGAAATCTATATATATAGGAAGAAATAGCTAAATGTACCTTTAGAGATATAGGTACTAAATTATCATACAAAACACATTTCTATCTACAAATGGGAGGTCAAAACATTTGATTGAAAAACTATAATTCATCAACCGTAGGTTCATACTGTTACAGTAAGTTCATGATAGATTGCCATGAGGGCCTCCTCTGTATTCATATCCTTTTCACTGTGACTTCACAGTTCCTCCTCCCAAGAGGTGGTATTTAGGTTTTTAATTCTGAGTTTAGCCACAGGCTTTCCTTTGGCCAGTGGAATGTTAGAAAATGTGACTAAGCAGAGGTTTGAAAGGCTTGTTGAGTTGGGCATGTAGCATCTGTCAGTGCTGTGAGGTCACAGGCTAGTCTAGTAGATGAGATGCAGAAGGTCCGTTCTCCCTCTTGCCCCCGCTGATGACCAGACAACTATGTAATGATCCGCACCAGAATAGGAGCAACCTATCAGTGAAACCTAGCCCAAATCAGTGAGTCTCAAACCCTGACCAAACAAATGCATATTGCTTCTAGTTAATCAGATTTAGATCACTGACATGGAGTTCTCTCCATGACATTTATAAGGCTAACACCTAAAGTGATAGGGAATAGTCACTTAATTCTAGAGATGATATTTCTAAAAACTACACTACATAAAAATATCTTGTAGTATCTAGTATGAAAATATTACACTGAAACTTGTAACTTAGAAAACCATAGCTGGAAATTTGAAGTCTTGGCATGAAAACAAATAAACTTAAAAATACATACATAAATAAATGAATTGTATTCTGCTGGTTTCCTGATTTGTTTCTCATGTCAAGAGGGACTTTACTGAGCTCTCCATTAGTATTTGAAATATTTGGATAAAAATACACAGCCACACATGCTTCAAACTCTTACATACTCCCGCTGTTAGACACAGGCATTGTCAGAGCCGACTCTGCTTCCCAGAAAAGTTAACTTGGGCTGATGCCATTTGCAAGAGTGGTCATCCACCTACACCAAGGCCCTTTACTTCTCTATCAAATCCTTCATTAGTGCTTATTCACTGCCTCATTTATTCTACTCCAGAGCCGTTCCCCAACTGCACAGTCTACTCTATCTTCCTTCCTCAAATTAATCATCAAGCTCTCTTAACTTACACAGGGATAGGCTATTATTCCAGTTGGATATTCCCACACTATTCTCATCATTTAGAAATGGAAAATCATTTTAAGCCCTTTTTTTAAAAAGATTTTATTTATTTATTTGACAGACAGAGACCACAAGTAGGCAGAGAAGCAGGCAGAGAGAGAGAGGAGGAAGCAGGCTCCCCGCTGAGCAGAGAGCCAGATGCAGGGCTCAATCCCAGGACCCTGGGATCATGACCTGAGCTGAAAGCAGAGGCTTTAACCCACTGAGCCACCCAGGCACCCCATTTTAAGCCCTTTTCAAATTCAAATTTGTGTGTTGGAAAGACTCAAGAATATACTGTATCTCTAAAGTAAACCTGGGGTGCTATTTAAAGAAAGAAAATAATAATAATAAAATCAGAGGAGTAGAAGATATTTTGTTGGAAACCACCTTAAAAAAAAAAAAACTACAGGAAACAAGTTGGAATGGCTGAAAGACAAATTAAGGAAAATTTCCAAACTACAGGAACAAAAAGCATGGAAAATAAGAGCAAAGGTTAAGAAATAGAGAGTCAGATCTAGAAAGTTCTGTATGTTCTAATATGAGGTAATGAAGTCTCTCGCCTTCCTCCCAAAAACCAAAAACCTCAATAGCAAACAGAAAATGAATAGAAAAAAGAAAACTGTGATTTTAAAATTAAACACTCTCTTCAAAATGTAATATACCAAAATAATGGTGATAATGATGATGATGATGGTGATAATGTTGAAGCTGATGAAACTGGATTTTGAGGCAGTTTTCCAAACATAAAGCAGAAAGATAACAGGATCAGAAATGAGCTAATTCTTGGCTGTAAGGCAGGCTTTGTACACAATATTGCATTGCTAAATATTTCTGGTCCCTTAGCTAGGATGTCTTTAATAAACTGAAGGCTGTTATTTTGTGGTACCAAATTAATTTTGTAAAATGTACATATTCCAAAAGAACACTAGAAAAAGGCAGTTTTTTTAATCACTAGAAAGAATGCATATTATCAGTCTTATAGTGGGGCCTTTATAAACAAGACAAATAAACAAACAAAGAAACTAAAGCCTAAGCAAGGTTGGGAAACAGGAGATGTACCAAGAGGGGAAGAAAGAACGATATGAGCAGGAGAACAGGACAGGTCTCAAAAAAAAAAATACCAGCTATAAAATGAACACACATAGACAATAAGAAAAAACTTATTTCAGGGTTATAGAAGTTTTCTAATTATTTTCTCTAAGCTGTTTCCTCTATATTTATTACTTATTTTCCTTTTGTGAGTTTTTACTATTAAGGTAATATAAATAAAGTATCTAGAGTGAGAAAAATTTTGCATCAGAAGTCAGTGATAATTATACTGTTATTAATAATTATATCCTGGATGAAAAGGAAAAAAAAGATTTATAATTGACAGGCTGAAAAATTAGTAAATAAATTTGTAAATCTGATCTTTAATATATTCATCTAATTAGCTTCTTTTTCTGGATAGGTTCATTCTAACAATGGTATTATAATACTTCTGGATAACTAGAACATGTTATACCTTTCTATTTCATTTTCAAGACTTCTTATTGTCAGTGGATTATTACTATCCCAGAAGTGAGTATACCTAAATTGTAGCCCATTTTTTCCCCCAATGAACTCATTGTATAACTTAGGCAAGTCATCCTAAACTTTCTGCACTAGAATTTTCTCACCTTTAAGGCAAAATGATTATGATTTGCCACATAGTTCTATTCTGGTGTATTTTGCAGATACTGTCATGTGTCATCTATATGATCACAGTTAAATCCTTACAACATTATAGAAAAAATTTTTGATCCCCATTTTTCAGACACCGAAACTGAGTTCAAGGGACCTGCACAGATGGGAACCTGGGGGACTCAGACAGTTAAGTCTGCCTTCAGCTCAGGTCATGATCTCTAGATCCTGGGATTGGGTGCCATGTCAGGATCCCTGTTTGGTGGGAGTCTGCCTCTCCCTCTCCCCCTACCTCTTCCTCTGCTTGTGTTCTCTGTCTCTCTCTCAAGTGAATAAATTAAATGTTTTTTTTTTTTTTTAAAGTACCTGCACAGAGGCACACAAATGTGTGTCAGCATTCACATTCTAGCTTGTCTCCACCACTGTGCACTACTCCAACTAGGAGCTCTGATGCCTTATAGTTCGTGAAAGGCTGGAGGGCCTGAGTAGACAGACATGTTAATTGTTAACACTACCGAAGTCGGAGTGTGTTAGAACGAGTCTCCTTCCATTAACCATTGCACCCTATTTTTCTCATGTCACCATTAAGAATGCATTACTTTGGCATTACAGACAATACTGAAGTGGGAATTGCAATGTGGCATCATAGTGTGAATCAGTACATATCTAGCTGATAACGAGATCAGTCAGGGATTAGATACAGAATAAGTAAGGATAAAAATATGAGCAAAATTTTGCAAAATACCCCAAAACAGATTCTACCTACTTCACAAATTTTCAATGTGTGGCCAATAGAGGACAATTGGAGTTCCTCTTTTTCAGTATTAGAAAAAGCAAATCTAGAATCACAGGTAGAGAGAAGGGTAAAGACTTGAAAATGCTTTCAGACCAAATGTGATTATTCAGAATTTCTGGCACATAGAGTTACAGAACCCCATTTGGCTTCTAAGAAACTATATAAGGAGAAAGTTAACTATTCGGCATTTAAAAGCTAGGAGAGGCAGTTTGTTTTACTCCAGGACAACTTGTGAAGGGCACCAGCAGCCACTTAGCTGTGAGAGATGTTTGTCCTTCTTGAGACAAAGGGGTTCACAGAAACAGAGACAGCTTCTCCTGAGGTCAAGTTTCCCTGTGCCCAGCATACCCATCACTATCAGTGAGTATGTCTAGAGATGAGAGTTTTACTGTCTCTGATCAGAAAGGAAATGGCTGAATTTGGAGACTGAGATGTGTTAGAAGGTTATTGGTACTCTTGGCGTTACACATTAGTTATCTTCCACTCCATGAACTTCTTCCACAAAGGACCAAAGGTAGCAGAAGTCTTAAGGAGTTAGAAGCATTTTCTTGCAGCAAAATATTGATCGAGGATAAAAACACTAACAGTAATAACTAACCTCATCAGGGCCTATTCCAGGCACTGTTCAGGGTTTACAAAGACCATCTCATCTCATTCTCTCAGCAGCTTTGTGAGCAGTCACTGTGTTTTATACAAGAAGCAGCTGAGAATAAGAGAAAGCACATGTGGTGGTTAAGACAATGTAGACATAAAGCAATAAGATGGTGATTTGAAATTAGTGCTGAGAGCAAAGCTTTCAGTCTTAATAAGCAAACATTTTGAGTTTTATTGACAACTGTTATTCTGCAGAGCCTTGTCCCAACTATACTTTTCTAGACAGCATTTGTGGACAAATCTTTCTCTTTCTCTCTCACAGTGAATATTTATGGATAAAATATGTAGAAATTTGTACACTTGAGTAACAGTTATTATATATATTAACATATATATGTATATGTATGTATATATATATATATATATATATATATATATAGTGAGTGAAATAACTCACATGTCACCATTTAAAAATCAATACGGGCCCTTGGGTGGCTCAGTGGGTCAGGCCTCTGCCTTCGGCTCAGTTCATGATCTCAGGGTCCTGGGATCGAGCCCCACACTGAGCTCTCTGCTCTGTGGGAGCTTGCTTCCCCCTCTCACTCTGCCAGCCTCTCTGCCTACTTGTGATCTCTCTTTTATTTAAACAAATAAAATCTTAAAAAAAAACCAAAATCAAAATCAATACAAAATAATTCTGTACCTAAATTTTATCGTGATGAAATGGAAACAAAACAAAACAAAACAAAAAACAAGGCAAAATAAAAACAAAAACAAAAACCCTGAGGTTAAAATCTCCTTGAATATTTAATTTCAAAAGTGCTATTTTCTGAATAAGATTTTGAATGCTGAAAATTCATCTTGTACTCTGCTTGCTAAAAGCATCTATTAGGCCAAGGGGGCTGCTGACATACTAAAAAAGTGCTCTTTTTATGCAACAAGAAAACACCTAAATCAAATGGCTCAAAAAAAACCCTGTTCCCATATCTACAACTCAACAAACAGATGTGCTGCTCATGCAACTACCTCAAGTGCAAGGTCGTCAGAGCAGCATCCAGGTGGTCAGCCATTAGTGCGGCCAGTGTGGCCATCCCCAGTTATAAGAGAATAGAGACAACGGGTCCCACACAACTGGATGAGGGTGCAGAATAGGCAACTCACTCTGACTGGGAAGGTCACACTCTGGTGGCATAGAGCTCAGCCCCAAGGAAGAAGACACACAAGGCTACCATAGTTACACTGATAGTGCCCTTGGTAGAGTAGAGAAAGGATGAGAAAAAATACTTCACAGTTAAGAACCTGGCAAACTACTACCTTGACAGTGATAAGTCATATTGGTGGCATGTACCTTTGATATGATGAGATGAAAATGGCACTTCACTGATGTGGACTTCCTCTCAAATACCCATAACTGTGATCTAACTATGAAAAAAAAAATCATACAAATCCAAATTGAGAGACATTCTACAAACTGCTTCCCAGCAATCATCAAAACTGTCAAGGCCATCAAAAACAAACAAACAAAATCTGAGAAACTGTCATAGTCAAGAGGAGCCTAAGGAGATATGACAACTACATGTAATTTGGTATAGTAGATGGGATGTTGGAAGGGAAATGGACATTAAGGAAAAACTAATGAATTCTGAACAAAGTATGAAGTTGGGTAATAGTAATGTACCATCTAGAAGTTGGATATAACTGATATGGTATGTACAATCAAGTGCTATGATAAGAACGACAGCAATCTGTCATCTCTATAATATTAACTTATATACATTTTCATAAGCTAGAGTTGAGTCTTAAAGCAGGTAAATAAATACAAATGAAAAAAAAAATCCTTGAGGTCACCTGCCATTATGCACTGTAATCTTGATTGGTGGCAAATTTTTGTCAGGAAACTGATAGGATATTTGAGTATGGAACACACTGTCCTTAAATGAGTTTTTGAAATGACTGTCTAAATTTTAAAAAAAGTTTTAATTTGTTAATATTATCTCAAATGATTCTGTCTCCAATGAAAATAGCATACTCTTTTTGCTATTTGTAGTATATTTATCTTTGCACATGTTAACTTTCTTTTCCAAAACCAAGTAAGAGTTACCAGGCATCACATTTTTATTTTAATCCCTCCATAGCACCTTGTAGCATGACTATACATATTGTTTGCTTAGTTTCATATTTTGTGCTTCCATATTAAATTTATTTGTATGCATCATTACTGACATTACACATTCCATGAAATTCTAAGATTCAGTAATAATTCTGCACTGCTCAAAAACATCTAAGTTTTCTAGACTACCCAGAATTTAAAAAACAATTGATTGGTCATTTTCCTTTTCTGTCAAAGTATTGGTTCACAATATTGGTTTTCCACTAATTTTAAGGATGGAAATATTTGGCTACAAAAATCAAAATTTTATCTTTTTTTTTTTTTTTTTTTTTACATAGTATCATCATGAATGATGCATGTGTCACTGGTCTTAGTATACACTCATTGATTTGACCCCTCTGTCTAAGTACCATGCTGGCCTTCAAGATGTCTTTTCTAAAATTTATTCAGTTATATCTAAATTTCTGTACTTGAACTATATGCTGGAATGTTTTTGTATGCAAATAAAAATATAATGTTTATTATTATTTTTTAATTTATATGAACATAAGATCAACCCACATACTATTAGTCCTAAACAAGTGTCTTCAAATTCTATCAGATCAGGGAAATTATTTTTTCACAAAGAAAAAATAATAATATATTCTGCTTTTAACTATATAAAAAGATTCACATGCAAGCAAGATGCTCAGTATTTGGTTCAACTCACAGGGTAATAACTTAGTTATATACATTACTTCAAATTGTTACTTGGATAATTTCATTGAAAATCAAATGATTATAAAGGAAACCTTGGTTATGAAGCATTCAGAATGCTACACTGAATATGGCAGAATGCAAAATGCTATATTGAATATGGCAGAATGCTAAAAACTTATGCTACATTTTGAAGATTGGGTATGTATATACAATGAAATATTACTCAGCCAGAAAAAGAATGATATCCTGCCATTGCAGGAACAGGAATGAACCTAGAGGGTATAATGCTAAGTAAAATTGGTCAGTCAGCAAAAGACAAAGATCGTATGATTTCAGTCACATGTGGAATTTTTTTTCTTTATTCATATGTGGAATTTAAGAAAGACAAAACAAATAAATGAAAGAGACAAACAAAAAAACAGACTCTTAAATACAGAGAACAAACTTGTGGTTGCCAGAAGGGAGGTGAGTAGAGGATGGATGAAATAGATAAAGGGGATTAAGAGTACGCTTATCTTGGCAGAGGGAAGAAGATGGCAATTAGAGTTGAAGGACTCTAGGCTCACTTCATCCCATGAATACAACCAGGTAACAATTTCAACCCCAGATATTGACTTGAAGACAGAAGAAACTCCACAACAACAGAGAAAGAGGAGGCCACACTGAAGAACGTAGGAAGTGAGAATACATGATTTAGGGGAGAAAGGGATCCTATTGTGGAAGGGAGGGAGCCACAGTCATAGAGAAGGGAGAAAGAGAACAGGACACACAGGGGAATGAATGCACAAGGAGACTTTCCCATAGCTAATGGCTTGGAAAATGAGAGACACAGAATTTTGTGAGTTGTTGCCACCAGTGGGGCTTAAAGCCTACAGTCTTAACATCAGAGGGCTTGGCTAGGATGGAGCTTGGAAGGCACTGCACTGCTCTTGGAGAAAAGGCAGGCAAACAAGAGGGGGACAGACAGCACAGAAACACTGATTTGAAAAATGCCAGGGGCACACAGTAGGAAGAGCATTGCTCTTCTTCGAGCTTGTTTCTGAGAGGTCAAATTCACAGACACACCTCTCAGGGAACAAAGGAGCTTGCTGACACCATTTTCCTCCCTTGCCCCTCAGCATAAACACAGAGCCATCTGCAGGAAACAGCACAAAATGGACACTCGCTGCCTACCTTGCCTACACGAAACCCCATTTCCCTGTGCTACAGTGGAACTGCCCTTTCTCACAAAAGCTTACATCTGTCCCACAGTGGCAGGCCCCTCCCCCAGAAGACCAGCAACCCTAACCACACTACATGCCCCAACCAGAGAGTTTTTCATGGCCTCACTTCTGGTGGAGGTGATTACAAGTTTCCTTTCAGACCAGAGCACACTTAGTTAAAACTAGCCACATTCAGGTTAGAGCTCAAACACTGCCCACAGCAGGCAATAAGAGCCTCTGCACATGACTGGCCTAAAGGATAGAGCAGCCAAAACACAATAGCAAAACACTAGCAGCACACAGTAGAGACACTCCCTGAAGCACAGACCCAGGCTACTATATGACACATAAGAGAGAGAGAAAGAAAATATCAGAGAAAATATAGATGGGTCTTGTTTTTTCATCTGTTCTGACACCCTGTGTCTTTTGATGGGTGCATCTAGTCCATTTACATTCAAATTATTGATAGAAATGTACTTTTCCTATGTTATTACTTGTCTTGTTTCTGAAAACTTCCAAATTCATTCTATGAAGCCAGCATCACCCTGATTACCAAAACCAAATAAACACACTACAAAAAAAGAGAACCACAGGCCATTTATCTCTGATGAGCATAGATGTAAAAATCGTCAACAAAATATTAGCAATCCGAATCCAACAATACATTAAAAAAATCATTCACTACAATCAAATTAAGTTTATTCCCAGGATGCAACAGTACTTTAACATTCAGAACTCAATTAACATGATACACCACATCAATGAAAGGATAAAAACCATATTATCACTTCAGTAGGTGCAGAAAAAGCATTTGTCAATGTACAACATCCATTCGTGATAAAACCCTCAACACAGTAGGTTTAGAGGGAACATACCTCAACATAATATAGGCCATATATGAAAAACCCACAGCTAATATCAGCTAATATCATCCTCAATGAAGAAACACTGAGAGCTTTTCCTTTATGGTCAGGGAGGTCCACTCTCACCACTTTTATTTAGCACAGACCTGGAAGTCCTAGCCACAGCAATCAGACAAGAGAAAGAAATAAAAGGCATCCAAATCAGCAAGGAAGAAATCAAACTTTCACTATTTGCAGATGACATGATACTATATATAGAAAACCTGAAAGATTCCACCAACAACTGCTAGAACTGACAAATGAATTCAGTGAAGTCACAGGATACAAGTTCCATGTATAGAAATCTGTTGCATTTCTATACACTGATAATGAAGCAGCAGAAAGAAAAATTAAGGAATCAGTCCCATTTACAACTGTACCAAAATCGATAAGATACATATGGATAAACCAACCAAAAAGATGAAAAACCTGTACTCTGAAAATTATAAAAAACTGATGAAAGGCATTGAAGATGGCACAAAGAAATGGAAAGATCTTCCATGCTCATGAAATGGAAAAACAAATAATGCTAAAACATCTATACTACCCAAAGCAATCTACACATTTAATGCAATCCCTATCAAGTACCAACAGCATTTCTCACAGAGCTAGAACAAACTAAATTTTGTATGGAACCACAAGTGACCTGGATTAGGCAAAGCAAATGAAAAAGAAAAGTAAAGCTGGAGGCATCACAATTCTGGACTTCAAGTTATCTTACAAATCTGTAATGATCAAAAAAGCATGGTATTGGCACAAAAATAGACACCTAGATCAATAGAACAGAACAGAAAACCCAGAAATGAACCCATTATTATATGGTCAATTAATCTCAGGGAAAAGACTGTTTAACAAATGGTGTTGGGAAAATGGAACAACTATAAACTAAAGAATGAAACTGGACCACGTTTTTATACCATATACAAAAATAAAATAAAAGCAAATTAAAGACCTAAATGTGATACCTGAAACCATAAAATTCCTAGAGGAGAACACACACAGTAACTTTTCTGACATTGTTGCAGCAACTTATTTCTAGATATGTTTCATGAGATAAGGGAAAAGAAAAGCAAAAATAAACTACTGGGACTACATAAAAATAAAAAGTTTCTGTGTAACAAAGGAAACAGTTAACAAAACTAAAAGGCAAGCTATAGGATGGGAGAAGATATCTGCAAATGACATATCCAATTAATGGTTAGTATCCAAAATATATAAAGAACTTATAAAAGTCAATAGCCAAAACCTGAATAATACAATTTTAAAAATGCACAGAAGACATGAATGAACATTTTTCCAAAGAAGACATCCAGCTGGACAACAGACACACGAAAGGATACTCAGCATCACTTATTATCAGGTAAATGCAAATCAAAACTAAAATGAGATATCACCTCATACCCCTCAGAATGGCTAAAATCGACAACACAAGAAACATCAGGTGTTGCCCCAATGTTCATAACAACATTATTTACAATAGCCAAATTCAGAAACTGTCCCAAATATCCATGCTGATGAGTGGATAAAGAAGATACGGTGTGAAAACAGATAATCATATCAAAAAATGGGCACAAGACATGAACAGACACTTCTCCAAAGAAGACTTACAAATGGCTAACAGACACATGAAAAAATGTTCATCATCACTAGCCATCAGGGAGATTCAAATCAAAACCACATTGAGATACCACCTTACTCCAGTTAGAATGGCCAAAATTAACAAGACAGTAAACAACGTGTGTTGGAAAGGATGTGGAGAAAAGGGAACCCTCTTACACTATTGGTAGGAATGCAAGTTGGTGCAGCCATTTTTGGAAAACAGTGTGGAGATTCCTTAAGAAATTAAAAATAGAGCTTCCCTATGACCCTGTGATTGCACTACTGGGTATTTACCCCAAAGATACAGATGTAGTGAAAAGAAGAGCCATCTGTACCCCAATGTTCATAGCAGCAATGGCCACAGTTGCCAAACTGTGGACAGAGCCAAGATGCTCTTCAACGGACGAATGGATAAGGAAGATGTGGTCCATATATACTATCGAGTATTATGCCTCCATCAGAAAGGATGAATACCCAACTTTTGTATCAACATGGACGGGACTGGAAGAGATTATGCTGAGTGAAATAAGTCAAGCAGAGAGAGTCAATTATCATATGGTTTCGCTTATTTGTGGAGCATAAGGAATGGAAGACATGGGGAAATGGAGAGGAGAAGGGAGTTGGGGTAAATTGGAGCAGAAGACGACCCATGCAATAGTGTGGACTCTGAAAAACAATCTGAGGGTTTTGGAGGGGTAGGGGGTGGGAGGTTGGGTGAGCCTGGTGATGCTTATTATGGAGGGCATGTATTGCATGGAGCACTGGGTGTGGTGCATAAACAATGAATTCTGGAACACTGAAAAGAAATTTAAAAAATAAATAAAATTTAAAAAGAAAATGAAGATGCGGTATATACATATGTATGTATGTATGTATGTATATACAAACATACAATGGAATATTACTCAGCCATAATAAAGGATGAATTCTTGCCATTTGCAATGACATAGATGGAGCTAGAGAGTATTATAAGTGAAATAAATATCAGTCAGAGAAAGACAAATTACCATATGATTTCACTAATATGTGGAATTTAAAAAAGAAAACAAATGAGCAAAGGGGGAAAAAAAGAGAAAGATAGAGAGGCATACCAAGAAACCGACTTAACTAGAGAGAACACATTGAGGGTTACTAGAGGGGTGATTGATGGAGGGAATGTGTAAAATCAGTGATGGGGATTAAGGAATCCACTTGTCCTGGTGATGTATGGAAATAATGAATCACTGCATTGTACACCTGATACTAATATAGTATTGTATGCTAACTAACTGCAATTTAAATAAAACCTTAAAAAAAGAGTATGCTTATCTTGATGAGTAACGAGAAATGTATAAAATTGCTGAATCATTATATACCTGAAACTAATATAACATTGTATATTATTTATACTTGAAAAGAAAACAGTACACACTAAGTCAATCTGAATAATGTATGGACGTCCGTTAATAAAAATTTTTTTAAATGCCTACACATAACTTTAATTCTTAAATTTCATGATCAAATACTATGTTTGCACAATGAAGGGTCAATATTCACTGAGCTGAAGTTTTCTTAGCAGTATAAAATAAATAATCTCCTAGGGACCTACTTTTCATATGAATTATGAAATAGTAGTCAAATAGTAAAATATAATTATCATTAACCTGATGGTGTACCAAACTTCCAGATCTTAGTATGAAGTTGTATTTTATAATGGTTTCTCTGTCTCTATTTCTTTCTTTCCTTGTTTATTTATTTAGCAACCATGTTAGTTGGGTGGTTCTAGACAAATCATTTTCTAGGCCTTTCTACAAAAGCTGCCTTCTTAGGAGAAGGCTATAGTCATAAAAATTAAATAATATATGCAATATCATTTTTGAAGTTTGGATTGGGGTGCTATGTTTTCTAGTAAATCCTGAATTTAGGTTTGTTAATGGGGCATCCTGAATACCATGAAATAATAGCAGCTCACAAGAATGAGACTGGACCTCCTAAAGCAAAGAGTTTAAGTTACAAACACATGTTCTATCTTCCTCTCTAATGGTCTTCATTCCCTTCCTCCATCCCATTTCCTGCCAACATCAACTACGCCGCTGCTTAAAACTAGAAAATAGAACTAGTAATTAAGGACTTTAAAGGATATTGAAATAGTATTTCTTTTTAAAAAATTTGTTAAAATTCAAAACCTTCAGATTTTTTTTCAGAGTCCATGAGTTTGAAGGGGTGGGGGTGGGAGGTTGGGGGAACCAGGTGGTGGGTATTGGAGAGGGCACGAATTGCATGGAGCACTGGGTGTGGTGCAAAAACAATGAATACTGTTACGCTGAAAAGAAATTAAAAAAAAAATTTGTTAAAATTCTTTATAATACAGCTTGTCTTTGGCCAGATATTGTTTGACTCACATGAAATGAAGGACACAGTAAGGCCAGTGAAATATCCTACACTTTACAGTCAAAGCATTCTCTATCCTACCTCCAGCATGACATGTTTTCTTGGACCTGGAGTCAATCTTCCCTGTAAGCAGGCTAGGCCGATTAACTATTGAGTAAAAAAGAAATCATTACAACTTGAAAGGTCACTGAGTCTTTCTTAATTTTATCTAAATGAGACTCTTTCCATGTAATGTGCACACTGAAGGAAAATTATGACTCTAAGCATATAGAAAATTAATGAATAACTAAGTAGTTGGGCTTGAGTGTTAACACAGGATCTGTCTATTCCCAGATAACTTATCCATTGTACAATGATGATTGGTTGTATTTAACTTGACATCAGTTACACCAAGTGCAACATGATTTTGAATTCTGTTTATCTTCTCTCCATTCCCATCTCACGTCTGTCAAATATCTGCCGCCCAGTGTATTAGTCTTCTATTGCTGCACTAACAAAACCCACAAACTTAGTGCCTTAAAACAACACAAATCTTATCTTAAAATGGTGAGAAGTTCAACACCAGGCTAAAATCAAGGAAGGCCTCAGCAACCTAGATTCCTTTCTGGAGGTTCCGCAGGAAAATCCATTTCTTACTAATTCAGGTTGCTGGCAGAATTCAGTTTCCTCTGGTTGTAGAGCTACAGTTGATCACTATTATCTGGCTGTAGACTGAGAGCTTTTTTTCCCAGGTTCTAGAGGCCACCACACTCCTTGGCTTCATCTTCAAAGACAGCTGTTATCTCTGACCAAAATTTCTGCTTGCCCTTTCTGCTTCTAAGGATTTATGTGACTGTACTAGGCCTATGTGAATGTTCCAAGATAGTCTCCCTGTACCAAGGTACATATACTTAATGCCCTTTGCCATGTAATTTAACATAGTCACAGGTACCAGGAAGTAGAACAAGGTTCTACTTTTTGGGTTTTCATGTCATCCCCTAGAACCATAGATTTGATTATCTTACTGAACTGGTAAGGATCCCCCAGTTTTGTTCTTTTTGAAAGAACATCCACTTCCCGAAAACTGGATAGTCTACTAAATCAGTGGGTGAAAACTCATATTCTTTCCCCCAGTAAACATTTATTCATCATCCTATAAACAAGGTTTCTTGTATAGGAAATACATCAATCTCAAGTTATAACTTAAAAAGTGTACATTGTACAAACCTTGGTAAAATCATGCAATCAATATTGCAAGCAGCGGGGTCCTTTAGCTATTAATTCATATGACATATTTGGCTGCCTATAAATATAGAACTAATCAAGTTCCTTAATTTTCCTGGGTCTTGAATTCCCATAACAGGAATCAGTCTCTGCACTTTGTTTTGAAAGTGAAAGTATATAGTGTGATTTTATTACCTTGGAGTGGAGACAAATTTTTGGTTCTCATCAGTGGAGGGTAATTGAATTCCACTATACTATATGTTTCTTCTTACTTTCTTCTGTATTATTTTTTAGAGGAACGAGTATTCTTATTTCCTTTTTGTTATAGTTGTTGAATTTGAATCCTAAAAGTTTGGGGGTATAAAAAAATCACACTTAAAAAAAAAAAAAGAAAGAAAGAAAAAAGAAACCCAAACTTTGGAAAACAAGATAGTACATAGAGTTTATTCAGTAGAGGAAGAAAGGAAAAAATTAAGGAAAATAACTTGGCCTGATTTATCTCTAAAATATGGAGACTTAATGCCTGAATTTTATCCCACTATTTATCCAAACATCTACAGACACTCTATGCTTCAGAAATGAAAAAAACAATAACAACAACTTTAAACTACTATTTTCTACTTTCTTTTCCACACTTTCTCCAATCCATTCCCCTAATAAGTTGATGTTTTGGATATTTTCTGTTTTCAAACAGTAATGCATTTTTGAAAATAAAATAATAATAAAACCCCACTAGCATTGCTAGTCAACCTGGGAACTCAAAATTAAATGAAATTCTACTGCACATTGCCACTATAAAATTTACCATCAGAACTTTAAAAATGTGCTGATGATGCACAAAGGAAAATGAAATCCATTTCTGGGGAAAAATAAATTAGCTCTCTGCAATGGGCAGGCACAGTCCCAAAGTTATAACCTTGAATCTATAAAGGACTGAATGCTTGAAAACAGGACATATATGAATTCAGGAAAAGAGATCATATTCTCTTTAAATAGTTTTCTAATTTGAGTATATTTCATACTCTTTTGTTAATCTCACATTCCTCAATATATTGACCATTTTTACTCAAGAACAAATAAATGAAAATGTATGTCTGGATTACCATGCCTACCACATAGGCACACCCATGTTCTGCAGAGGATAAGCTAATTTGTTTTTCATATTGATTTCAAGCAATGGTGCAATATGTTATGCATTTAGCTTCAGTAATAATCAACAAAAATAGTTCAAAACACACAAAATTAAATCTAATTAATAACTAGGAAAAAAGGATAGTCACAAAATTCCATTTTTCATGCTATTCTTTGGTAAAAAGTAAAGAATAGTAGCAATTGATGGAAAAGTGCACATAAAAGAAAAATAAAAGTTTTATTTAAAAGGTGATTAGAGAGAAGAAAAACAAAAGGGAAAATGGGGAAAAGAGATCCAAAGAGACTTTGTATAATACATTTAACATCTAGAACATCCATTTGATCTTCAGTAGTTGAGATTAAAGTCTAATGATTATGTACTATTTGTAAATATTTTGTCCCTCCTAGGAAGGATTCTTTAAAATACTTGTTTAGGCAATTAGATACATTGTACAGAGACCAAAAGAAAAGAAAAAGATGACTTTCAGCTGTTAATCCAGCAACCCATGTGTCTGTGTGTCTGTTCCTCTACAACACTTCTGGTGTCTCAGGATTTTTTTTTTTTAAGATTTTGTTTATTTATTTGACAAACAGAGATCACAAGCAGGCAGAGAGAGAGGAGGAAGCAGGCTCCCTACTGAGCAAAGAGCCCGATGTGGAGCTTGATCCCAGGACCCTGGGATCATGACCTGAGCCGAAGGCAGAGGCTTTAACCCATTGAGGCACCCAGGTGCCCCTCAGGATGTTTTGAGAGTAGAAAAACGACTATCTTTAAAAACAAAAACAAAAACCAACCAAATAAAAAATAAGAGCTATGTGCTCCTTTCTTTCTGACATGAATGAAAAATTCTGATAAATAATGATGACTATGCCAAGAGGTGGAGCAAGACAGAAGGCCAATGTGTAAAGCTCTCTATCCCATGCTCATGAGTATTATGTGTACTTGTGTCCCTTTCCTTTGTTAACAGACAAAATAATTTATGACTTCTAGCAGGTTACTTAATTTCTCTGTGCCTCAGTTTACTTTTTCTATAAAACAGGGTTAAGTTACCTGCCTCATAAGGTCATTGTGAGAACTAAATGATATCGTATCTGCAGGGTGCCTGGGTGGCTCAGTTGAGCATCTGACTCTTGGTTTTGGCTCTGGTGTTGATCTCAGGGTGGTGAGATGGAGCCTCATGTTGGCTGGGCACACAGCTCAGAGTCTGCTTTCACCCTTTCCTTCTGCTCCTCCCCTGGCTTGGACACTCTCTCTAAATAAATTACTTAAATCTTAAAAAAAAAAAGTCCCTAGGACAGAGTCTGGCATATGTCACATGTTCAGTAATTGTTAACCAATATCTGTGTTACTTTAGTTCATATCTATAGTTCAGTTAACCATAACCACTTCTCACATAGTCATAGTGGCTCAGGGAACAAAGACTCAAAAATTCTCAGATGCAGCTATTACCACATCAAGGGTTCTGGCTGTTAGAGGATCTTGCCAAATTTTGTTTTAATTCCAGCTATTTGAGACCACTGAAGAAAAACCAGCAGGAACATAGTAGAAACAAAATACAGTTAAGTTTTATTAGCTTGTTTCACAGGATAGGAAGCAGCCCCGTGAGCCATGGGGTTCTCTGAAGGGGATAGTTGGGAAAGTCAACTGAGAGAAACTGGAAGGCACAGTTAGTCCCTGGACAGTCTGGCAGGGCTTTGACAGGTCTTGTGTTCAAGATCTCATGCCAAATTACTGTTAGATTGTTTTAGCGGAGGTCTTATCATTCATATACGGGGATAAAAAAGAGTGTGCTTAATGTGTCTTGTCTGTTCTGGTTCAGGGCGCTCTTCCTGTTTTGTGACTCATGGGATGTTTCACAGGTTGTGGTTTGTGTTCAGTTCTACATTCTTCTCTCACAGCCTGCAGTCCATCAGCCAGGTGGGTTTCACACAATCAGCAATTGATGTGGAGACTTCTAGTAGTTCTAGTTTACAGTAACTGTGGGTTGTAGAAGGGGATTCTTAGTTGAAATGGAAATAAATGGCCAAACTTGAGAAACGTTTATGAGGACAAAAACTATCAAGTTCTGGTGATTGATGAGATGCCTGGGGTAAAGGAAAAAGAGGTATCAAGGATGCTTGCTAGATGTCTACGTCTACCAAATGTTTTGGCAAATATCTATCTATACATAAAGAGCAAAATACATATCCACCACAATGAGAACAACAACCACCCAGTATTTAGCTAAATACAAATATTAAGCTGGTTGGAAAATCAAATATCAGATTAAAAATGACATTGTCTATAAAACACCTTCTATTAAGATGATTTTAAGCATGGAAATTAAACATGATAACAACAATAATGAGTATTACTTTTATCCATTCAGTTGAGAAATTGCATTCATTTTATTAGTCTTAGATTTTCAGAGGAATATTTTATTTTATATTTGGTGCTATGGTATGAGCACAAATGTTTTCTTTAATATTCACTAATTCTATTGAATTTGAGCATTGTAGTGGCACAGATTTTAATAGCTCATTGGTTTTATTCATATAAAAATTATTCCTCTTCACTGCATAGCAACTGTACCACCACCTCTTTCCCAATGTCTGTGCATTCACACGTAAGAGAACACTTTTCAATAATGTTCACAATCTGACCTGTGTTTCCTAATTCACATATTCACAGGGCTTGAGTAAAACAGAGGTCCCTTGATATAAGTATTAAGGAAAGTAATAGAAGAGGATGAAATGAAGCTTAAAATTAGAGCTCTATTAAAAGGTCTAGCTGAAACCTAGAAAATAATTATATAACGGAATGGGTTTATATGCTACATGAAGAATCCTGCTGGGACAGAGTATGTGGAAAATCTGCCTCCCCTGGGATAATTTTGATTATATTTATATTTTCCTTATCTGATCAAGTAATTAAAGAAATAAAGAATGTGGAACCTTATAGCTCAAGCTGGAAAGGCAGAATGAAGTCAGACTGTTCTTCCAAATATGGTAGAAAATCATCCATTGCAGGATCTCAAATGTCAAAAAGGAGATTTTGAGTTTTGTATAGGCAATTATTCCAACTTATTCCATAACTTTTTTAGGTAATTTTTTTTTTGGTAATTTCTTTTTTACACAATGACTTGGGTTCATTATCATTAAAACTGTCAAAACTTAAATGGAGACACCATGTATATATACCAACTCCTGAAAAATACTAGTCTGAATCAGTGTGGTAAATCCTGTGAATATTCTGGACATGTGTATACATATATATTTATATCTATAAGTACAATGCTTCAATCTATCCTATCCCATCCTACTAATTTGTGCTTGGATTATTAATAGCCTAGTGTTTTCTCATGTCATAGCTGAGTTTTTTAAAAATGATTTTATTTTGCACTTTGGTTATTTCCAATTATATTGGAAATAATTGGTTATTTACAATTATTTGGGTTTTTGTATCCATCTACTCCTTTCTTTCTTTTCTTTCCTTCCTTCCTTCCTTCCTTCCTTCCTTCCTTCCTTCCTTCCTTCCTTCCGTTTCTTTCTGTTTTAATTATTTCTGCATGTCCACAGAATTATTTGTCTTATTTTTGCTAGCCTAAATATAATAATTTCAATTTAATTTTACATTTTTGCAATTATTTTCATCTTCTAGAGTGAATGAATTTGCAATCAGTTACTGCATTTTTATAAATACAAAACTGGAATTTTGATTCCCAGGATGCACACTGATCCTGATGCCCAGTCCTCTTTCCCCTCCTATTTGCTATCTTGCAGTGTCCCCTGCATTGTCCCCAGAGGCTCACCGTCCAGATCAGGTCTTCTGCTGAAGGTGCAGGAAGCCTGTCCCCAAGCTGTGATGGCAGGGTGGGCTTTTGGGGCAAGAAGGTCAGGTCACACATGACCACTCACTCAAAAGGGCCCTGCCCTGGACTTAATGTTCAGCTGTCCCAGTCTTAAAGTTCTTGGTAATTTTATCTTTCAACTAGCTTACTGACAGGAAAATCTGAAGGGATGATGGAGCCTGTGTGAGAATGTGTCCTGCTCCCTGTATCCTGTTCTCATACAGCTTTTGGGATGCCCAAGAGTCCAAAGTGAGTGCGAGTTCCAGAAAATGCAACATGAGCACAAGGTCAATGTGTTCTGTGTGAAGAGACCTGATGAGGGCCTTGAGAGACCACATCCTCTGTTCCAACCAGAACTTGTCTCAAGGCAGGAGGAAGGTCCAGGAGCTCTGAGGGCCAGAGCAATGAGGGAACCTACTCACCCCTTTCTTACTGGGGTGTCACTTCTCTATATTAGCCAAGTGCTTGAGCTGACAGTGAAGACACAGAGGGAGAGGAAAGCTCAGGAACTCACACTTGTTCCCTTTCAGTCCTTCTTTACCACCAAGGAGTGCAGGCAAGTCCTGTGCATATTAATAGTTCAATATGGCAGTACAGTGAGTTTTGTGCAGTGTTTCCACTGCTGGTAATAAAATATATATGCAGTGTATACTATAAAACATGAACTGTGCAACTTTGGTGATTCTGTGTGGGACTTAAATGCTTTTATATTTGCGTTTTAAAATGGCACTGCACAATGTAAAGATGAATTATGGTAGTATAGTTCAATAATTTAAGTTTTTAACTTTTTAAAGTTTTCTCTAATTAGGACGCTAAATAGAAAAAAATAAAATAATAAATCGAAAGAGAGACCAGATACAAGGAAAAGGTTTCTATTCTACTGCATTTAACAGTACCTTTTTTCTGCGTTTTGAATAAGAAGCCCACATTTTCATTTTATACCAGGCCCTGCAAATTACATAGCCAGCCCTGGATACTCAATGAAGGAGGAAGCCAGTATTTGAGTCAGTAAGCACTTTGGCCCAGACTATTGTTCTGAAGCTACACCAGCTGCTATTTCAACCTGGGAGCCTGCTCAGGTCTGTGGACAAGGAGGCATTCTTATTCTACAGGAGCTTCTCCTACTTATGAATAGAGGTCTTAAAAAAAATCAGAGACTATTTTTATATTTCTATAATGCTCTATACTTGACAAGGCAGCCTTCCTATCATAGATTAAAGAAGAGTCTGCGGCTTTAGTACTTCACAGTTTTCATGTATTTTCCAGTTTCTGATCTATTGAGATATTTGTCTTGATTTGTTTAATCTACGTTTTAAATTTTAGGTATTCATGTTTTGTCTAATAATGCTCTGTATTTGGACCAGAGTGGTGGGCATATGTCTCCTCAAGAACACTTACTAACAAATAAATAGCACAGTTTTAGATATAGATTTAATGAAATGCAGTTTAAACATTAGATGTTTAATGCTTAATATTTAATGTTTTAATAAAATATGCAATTATTAAGAAAGGAATGGGGAAACAAATGGTTTAGTTTACAAAATATCTACTTCATCAAAATGATTTGTCCCAACTATCTTCCTTTAGTGATTATGGAAGGGCTGACTTCTATAATTAGCATTTATATGAACACAGCTCTGCATGTCTTATGTTTAGTAATATTGAAGAGTGTTTCTCTTCTTTCTTAGATCTTTCTGAGTTTACATTGCAGTCGATGATTATTAGGCTTAACCAAAAACTCTTGTCTCCCTATAAGTCTTTATGTTGTCAGCAAAAAGGTGATGTTGCAAACAGAATATTTCCTTGATACCCCTAAACTAGAAAGTAACAAAACTGGTGCAAGCCATCTAGGTGTTATCACAGATTACTTATCCTCAGAAAAAGCATTAACTATTCCATGTAAGCTAGGGAAGTTTAAAAATATCATATTCTGAAAACTGTAGTCTTCTGTAATTATGATTCATCTGTCAACCAGTCACAGGGCCATGTACAAAGGAAATTATTTCCTTCTCTGAAACCTCTGCCTTCTGCAGAATGGGAGGTGGAGACTTTGGTGTATGAACATATTTCCTTTCCTCTATCCCATAGCATCAAATGAATTACCAATTAAGTGCCTCCAACCTTATATTATTAGAGTCTAAACCCAAGGTTATAAATAGCATCTCTTCTGCAGATGATAAATTTCTTGCCCAATGTCACTTGTCCAGTATCAACATAAAAGATCAGAAGTGGTAGAGCCTATTCATTTTCTTTTCTCTTTCTTTCTTTCTTTCTCTTTCTTTCTTTCTTTCTTTCTTTCTTTCTTTCTTTCTTTCTTCTTTCTTAAGATTTTGTTTATTTGACAGAGAGAGCAAGCAGGAGAAGCAGCAGGCAGAGGGAGAAGTAGTTGCCCCTTGAGCAAGGAACCTGATGTGGGACTCAATTCTAAGACCCTGAGATCATGACCTATGCCAAAGGCAGAAAGTTAAGCAACTCAGCCACCTCGGCATACTAAGCCTGTCCCTTTTCTAGCCAAAAAGTGAAACCGCCACTTGGCATTCTATCCAATCAAGGGAAGGAAGTATCTGTTGCCACCAACATTATTTTTTCAGATGTGGTTGCATTTTGGCAAATACATCAAGGAGCAAACCCTAAGACTAACTCCATGTCTTTCCAAAGCATTATTGGTCTCCTCTGTACATCAAATATTAAGGATGGTAACAGATGAAAAACTTTGTTGTCCATGGATTTATATACATTTGGAGGCTCAGCTTCTGACTTAAACTTTTTTTTTTTACATTTTAATATATTTTTTATTGCTATATATTTGACACACAATGTTACATTAGTTTCAGATATACAACATAGTGATTTGGCAACTCTGTTCATTGTGTAATGCTTACCATAAATGTAGATACCATCTCTGATGAGCTTTTATAAACTTTAGAAATGTGTCCCATAGTCAGGGGCTCAAGAGTGCCTTGTCAATTGGACCTGTTTAAGCGTCTCTTTAATTATACCAGATTGGAAAGATTTAACTTGAAACTCATTAGGTCAGCAAAAGGATTAGTTATAAAAAAAAACACAGTTATAAAAAATTAGTTATAAGAAACATAGACATGAAGCATAAACAGAAAATACACAATTCAGTTAAAATTAGCCTTTAAAATTCAAAACCCTTGTTTTTACATTCAAATAAGTGTTTTGTAATCCACCATCTAAGCAACATACAATTCAAATAATATCCATATGTCACGGAGTTTTTGACTGATTCTATAGACAGTGCTGTGTTCAAATACTGGCACCAGTTCTTGCTAATAGTATGATAGTAGAGTAATTAGATTATTTCTCCAATGTTTTGCCAGCTTCGGTATGCATAAGAATCACTTGGCATGCATGTTTAAATACAGGCTGTATGAGTTACAACTGCACATATTCCAATACAGAAAGTCTTGAGAGAGTGCAAGAATATGTATTTTAAGCATGAACCACAACAATTTTGATTTAAGTGGTCAATGGATACTTAAGAATCATCCATATATGTGATCAAGTAGTATAATGTCACAGATACAGGATTTTGCTCATTCTAGGATGTTGATAATGTGGATTTAGAACTATAGTGACATACTGGTGTTACCTACAAACCTTCCTTCTCTTGAGTGATGTTCGGTCGTTAACTGGAAGTAGCTAGTGTCATGATCTCTGCTTAGGACCAGTCCATATCCACTGCACACTGTAACTGTGCTGAGTCTGACCGTACTCTCAGATTCCGAGTCTTGGACTGGATTAGTTTTTCAGATGTAAATGAAGATACATGAAATGCAGAAACCTCATTCTCTCCATCGCAGCTGCTCAAATGTCTGTGTACTGCTCTGGTGTTTATCTCCCTCAGTGTTCTGCCCAAGTCTAGGGGGCACAGGAACTGATGTCAGCACCCTTTCGTGGTGTCTTCCTTTGGGTTTCCTGGAAGGCTCAGGAACGGCATCCATCCTTTGTCTCTTTTCTTGTCCCTAGCTCAAATACTCTTTAGACAACATTCTGATGAAAAAAAAAGAGTCCTTTCTGGAAGCTAAAGTAATCAATGTGGAACTGACAGAGTTCAAGCAAATGACCAAGAGTTTACACGTTTATAAAGTGACCAGGAAATACAATATTAAACAAACAAACAAACAAACAAACAAACTGCTTTTAGATGACTGATATCTTATATCCTCCTCTACCTGTGAACTGGAATGTTAAGGGAATCCTGGGAATTGTTTTGATTTCAAACAACCACCTTGACTGGACCATCATAAAGTGTAAATAAAATAGGATACTAGCAAAAGTATATAGTTTGTAAGCACTCACCTGCAGATCCTTCTTTTGTATACTATAAATCCAATGAACGAGACTGATTTATGCAATCAAGCATTAAAACTTAAGGATTCCCTTATTAAAGTGCAAATAAATTATATAATTAGCCCATAACTAACTGCCCTGTTGGAAAGCTCACTTCAACAAATTGATGTTATAAATTAAAATTTTATTTTATTTTTTTTTAAAGATTTTATTTATTTATTTGACAGAGAGAGATCACAAGTAGATGGAGAGGCAGGCAGAGAGAGAGAGAGAGAGAGAGAGAGAGAGAGGGAAGCAGGCTCCCTGCTGAGCAGAGAGCCCAATGCGGGACTCGATCCCAGGACCCTGAGATCATGACCTGAGCAGAAGGCAGCGGCTTAACCCACTGAGCCACCCAGGCGCCCCATAAATTAAAATTTTAAAACACAGAAAGGGAATATAGAAAGAGATGCTTCCCAGATACTGGAGGAATGCCTCAGGATGGCAGGTGCTTTGTTGTCACACTAGAACGCTTACCTGGGAGGAAAGATTCACGTGCCAAAAATGGGGACGTAGGAGAGAAAGGAAAAGTGGACAGAATCAAACTGAAAATTCAGTTACTTCATTATTTGTCTCAGGGTCTCCCTGCCTCTAAATCATCTTGAGAGGAGAGTTGAATCTGTACTATGCTTTGGAACAGGCGAGAGGAATGAGTGCTATTCTGTACCTTTACCTTTGGACAGAAGATGTGGGAACAAATATCTAACTGACTCAAATCCTCAAAGCATCACGAATGAAAAATTATATTATTTCATGGTGATTGCTAAATCTCTAAATAATTTGTACTATTTTAAAATAATTTTAAATGAGAAGGATGAAAATAATGATTTCAAACAGTAATTGGTTGACTTACTCCTAAGGTATTTTATTTATTTATTTATTTATTTATTTGCCAGAGAGAAAGAAAGAGAGAGAGGGAGAGACAAGCAGGGGGAGCAGCAAGCAGAGGGATAAGCAGGTTCCCCGCTGAGCAGGGAGCCTGATGTAGGACTTGATCCAGGACCCTGAGATCATGACCTGAGCCGAAGGCAGTTGCTTAACCAACTGAGCCACCCAGGTATCCCAATTCCTAAGATATTTTTAAAATGTAGTTTCCTAGGTATGTCATCTTATGTCTAACACTTAGTGAATTCCGTTTTCCACAAAGCACAGAACTGTTTAAATCAGGGATCAACAAACAACCTGCCAAATCTGGCCCACCACTGTTTTTTTAAGTAAAATTTTATTGGCACACAACTGACTTTTGGCTGCTTCCAGCAACAATGGTAGAGTTAGATCTTAAACCAGTTATAACAGAGACCTAAGAGCCTTCAAAGCTTGCAACATTTGTTGTCTGGCCCTTTATCAAAATAATTTTCTAACCAGTTGTTTAAATAAAGTCCCCTCTTTAAAAAATTTGAAAGCCTGAATATCTTCCAAAGAAAAAAGCATGAAGCCTTCAGAGTTAAACACAGCCATCTGGCGGACACAAGGACCACTATCCAAGGAAAGCATGATGCTTTGAAATGTAAATTTAAAAATTAACCTGAAAACTTAATTACTCTTTTTGGATATAATTTTGATAGGATGGTTTGCCAAAAACAAACAAACATTATCATAAGATTAACAAATGTTCCTCACAACTTCATTTAAAATGTGATTTTATATACTTTTTTTAGAAACACAATAATGCTTACCTCTCATTAAAATGCATTATATAGAGAAGTGATGTGTAATTAAATATTTATAATGAATACTGATCTAAGCCTTAGAGGCTTGACTGTAAGAGATTTAGGACAAAGTATTAGTTGGAAATTGGCCAAAGTTAAAATCAGAGCTGAAGAATCTGGTTAATGGTGTTATCTCCAGAGGGAAAACTGGTTTGTGCTCCTAAACAACAGAGCCATAGGGCATTTTGCATGTAATCTGGGCGGAGGCCATGATCAAAAGGACTAGATCTGGCAGATGGGTGTGCCACTCTAGGTCAACAGGTGTGATTGGCCTGGTGTCTGGGAATTGAACTAATTTGAAACAAGAAACACACCAAACAGTAACAGGTCCAGCCTCTGTTCTCAGGGATTCTGGATGTTCTTGTCCAACTGCTTGCCAGGATGTAATTCATGCTCTGGAGTGTAGCTGCTTATGGGTGATGAGAAGATTGAAATCCTCAGGTCACCTCAGTAACATTTAGATAAATGCGGCCCAGCTTTCAACCAGTCTTTATCAAGTCCCAGGTAGTAGCCTTCTACATCATTCATGAAGGAAGACCTGGCAGAGTTAAAGTTCACACTATTGAATTTAGAAAACCTAGACACAAATGTTAATCCGGTCACTTCTTACTTTATGTTGACACATCTTTTCAGGACCTTTCTGGCCATTGGCCTGCCCTTAGGAAATCTAAAATGAGAACACACTGATGCATCTCAGAAGACAACATGTATCAGTGTGGAAATGAAGAAAGGAAACACACTCAAACGACTCAGGAAAGTTCTCCCTTATCACTCCTCAAAGCTTCTCCTATCTGCTCCCGCAGGAAAAAGGAAGAATTCCCCTTCCTGAACTGTAAGGACCCAGCCAATGAGAAATGGAGAAACTGCCACTGCTCCACCAATGAGAATCCCCGACTCCTGCTCTTCAACCAACTCCTCCCAACCTCCCCCTCTCATCTATAAAGTAGCTGTCCCTCTTCATTCTTCAGACTTGCATACACTTTGCCATAGTCTGCAGGTTCCAAATGGCAGTTCCTCTGCTATTCCCAAATAAACTCATTTTTTACTGGTTAAATAATTGGCTGTTTTATTTCTAAAGTTGACAGGGATCATATGAGATAAGTCTGTGAGATTGCCATACCTGTGAAAGAGCAGTTTTTAAATCTGCATTTTTTCTGTTGTTCATACCATTATGTTGATAGTAAAAATTCTTCCCTAAATCTGAACAAAAAAATACTGTTAACATAGATGTCCAGTTTTTTCACAGACCTTAATAAATACGCTTTCTTTTACATTTGACTATTTTGTATATTTCTTAATGGGGATATAGTTGACATATAACATTACATTAGTTTTAGGTGTGCAATATAATGATTTAATATATGTATATATATTTAACTTTTTAACATATTTTATGTAGAATTTTATCCGTTCTTTTTACATATTTTATAGTCTTTTTACAATGTTTGCATGTGGTGGAAGAGGGAAAAGCATAGTTGGGTGGATGCACATTATGAATGGGTCTGTCAGGGAGCTTATCTCCTCGACTCATTTTGTGGTGTCCAAAAACCCACCTGCAGGCTCCAGCATTCCTATCTGTGGCCACCTTCACCAGTGGCCACAACACAGAGGAAAGAAAGATCTGAATCTGAAATGTCACTCATTTATGTATCAAGTCCAGATGCTCAACTGAAACAGGGCTGGAGAATAAAGAGGGTCAGAAAGAGATGGGGTGGAAAATAGAAGAACCTTACAAAAGATGGGGCAGGTCACCAGCCAGGGAATGAAAGCAGTTCTGAACATCCCCCAGGACAGAACCTCATTCAGCTCAAAGGAAAGTGAACACTTTAAAAAGGTTGAGCAGGGCCAGAAAGATGGTGACTGAGAGACTTGCTTAGACCAGATAGACCTCCCAGAGCAGCTTGGCCCCAGAGGACTCCTCATGGAAACTGCCGTCTGTCTCACATGTGAGAGCTTAGGCTTCTCGGCAGCCAAAAAGACTTTCTGTAGACTTACTTCCTAAGAGAAGTACGGTTAAACACAGTTGTCTGCCCTAAGTATACTTCAGGAACACAGCTAGAAAAGCTCTGCTTCCTCATGAGGTGAACTCCACCTAAGGTTGTCTGATCATTAAAATTTGGACAATAAATTTGATGGCTTTTGGGGGGAAAACAAAAAGGTATCTGTGAGCCATAAATAATGACTATTTATTTATTTCTAGTATACTTCTATTTATAACCAATTTTATATCTATTCCTCTATTCCAACAAAATAACAAAAAAAACAAAAAACAAACAAAAAAACCCAGATTCCACCAAAATTACTTACTACAGGGTAAAAATAGTCATGGTTTTATACACAGACACACACACACACACACAGACATTACATATATATTCATATTATATATATTATACATTTTATATATATATATTCATATATATTACTAAGTATAAATATTTACTGATCTAGAAATCTTGCTTGCTTTTTTTCATAAGGGCCAGATTCTTTATAAAGCATTATTTAAAAACATACAAACTACCATGAAGATTTTGCTATTTAGAATAATAATAGTAGCCACTTCCATTTATTTCCCAATGTGCCATTAAAACATTAACTATAGTAATCCTTCGAAAAAGTCTAGGAAGTATATAATATTTTTAGCTAGCAAATAAAAAAGATTAAGTAAGCTTGATTTTCCTATACAATCTTATATTTTAAATCTCACTCTTTGGGAACCATAATTGAGGTTAAATGATGAAGTAAAATTTATCAAAGTTAATGTTCACATCACCATATTCAAATACTGAAAGTCTAAAAGTTAAGGACTCGGTAAAACTGCTACGATGCAACACGGTTTCTTATCAGCAGAATTATGAGTCTATTAGATTTAAAAACTTTAAATCCAGTGATTGTTTATTGAAGCTCAACCATCAATAAGAATCAGTGCTCAGAAAACCAAATGGCTCCTTTACAAAAATAGAAGTACCATTCTACATTACATAGTGATGAAGGAACAAGCCTAATCGTTCCTTAGTAGGAGAAATACACGTATGTTTATCCTCCAGAAGTATTATTTGCTCAAGTCTTGAAGAAGCTATCACATTTGTCTTTGTAAATAGTTCTGGTATTTCAAATACTTCAATTTGTGGGGAAATGTACCTATACAACTTTGCTTATGAAAGGATCAGAAGTTTCCAGACATAAACCACACATTTTCAGTTTTGTCTTTTCGAGGTAGTAAATTGAAAGTCATCTTAGGATATCATATGGGAAAAGACATTAAGTGAAGAAATCCACATCATTTTATGAGTAGGTGAACAGACAAGTAAAAAATAGATAAAAATTAATCAGAGATTATAATACTAATTAAAATGTTAAGCTGTGAATGATAGTATAAGTGGCATAGTGCAAAAGATACTTGGACTTTCTGATCACATACTGAATTTTATTTATATAACGTAGTTAGAATTCTCCAACATGCATAGAATTACTCAAATTTCACATTAATATATTTATACTTATTAATTCATATACAGAGTTACTCGGACATGGAAGTCTTATTGCCCATCTAAAAAAGATAATATATTAATAGCTTAGTCTCCCCAAAGAAAGTTTGTTTGCAAGATGAATATTTCATATTTGAGAAAGCTCTAAATTTGAATATAGATTGACTCATAACGTATTCTTAGGCTCTACTCAGTAATGTAAATGACAATTCACATAACTTCTGAAAAATCTATAAACCTAACCTTTTTCAGATTACTATATTGCTTTTGCAATTTAACTATAAATGACACTCAGTTTTTGAAAATAAATATTCACAGAAATCCATTTGGATAATTTAAATATTTTAAATTTAAACATTAATGTATGCTGGCAAGCATATGGAGCAACAGGAACTCTCCTTCATGGCTGCTGGAAAGGCAAAATGGTGTAGCCACTTTGGAAGACAGTTTAGCAATTTCTTACAAAATTAAACAATTAAACAATCCAGAAATATCACTCCTTGGTAGTTAATAGTTAACCAGAGGAGTTGAAAATTTATGTCCATATGAAAAACCTGCACACAGATGTTTAGATCAGCTTTATTCATTACTGCCAAACTTGAAAGCAACCAAGATGTCCTCAGGAAGTTTAATGGATAAACCGCAGCATCCAGACTATGGAATATTATTCAGTGTCAAAAAGAAATGTTATTGGGGCACCTGGGTGGCTCAGTGGATTAAGCCTCTGCCTTCGATTCAGGTCATGATCTCGGGGCCCTGGGATGGAGCCCCGCACTGGGCTCTCTGCTCAGCAGGGCGCCTTCTTCTCTCTCCCCCTCTTCCTGCCTCTCTGTCTACTTGTGATCTCTCTCTCTCTGTGTCAAATAAATCAATAAAATTTTAAAAGAAAAAAAAAAGAAATGCTATCAAGCCATTAAAAGGCATGGAGGAAACTAAAACCCATATTACTAAGTGAAAGAAGCAAATAGGAAAAGGCTGCATACTACATGGTTTCACTATAGGACATTCTGGAAAAGGAAAAACTATGGATATAGTAAAATCTAGTGGTTACCAAGGGTTAGCAGGAAAGAAGGGGAAAATAGGCAGAACTCAAAGGATTTTTAGGGCAATGAAACTAACTCTATATGATACTGCAATTGTGAATAAATGTCATTCTACATTTGCCAAACCCACAGCATGTACAAAACCAAAAGTGGGTCCTAATGTAAACTGTGAACTTTGGATGATTACGATGCATCAGTGAACCTCATGGGTTATAAATGTCCCACTCTAATGGGGGGATGATGGTTACTGGGGAAGCTGTGCATGTGTGCACAGCTTGCTGTGAACCTAAAACTTCTCTAAAATAACAAAATCATTTAATTTATTTTTTAATGGGCAAAAGATCTGAAAAGACATTTCTTTAAAGAAGATATGCAAATGACCAACATGAAAAGATGTTCAACATCACTGGTTACAAGAGAAACCCAAATAAAAGCCAGAATGATGTACCATTTCATACCTATTGGGATGACTATAATTAAAAAAAGAGAGAGGGAGAATAAGTGTTGGTGAAGATGTGGAGAAATCAGAACCCTCAAAATGAGGCTGCCACTTTGGAAAAAAGTCTGGGTTTTTTAATGAGGAAAACAGTTCCTCAAAAACAGAATTTTCATATCATCCAGCAATTCCACTGCTAGGTATTTAACCATCCACCCCCTAAGAAAAATCAAAATATATATCCACACAAAAAATAGTGATGTATGTTTGTAGCAGCACTATTCATAATAGAGAAAAAGTAGAAACAGCTCAAGCATCCTTCAACTGATAAATCGATAAATAAAATGTGGTCTATCCATACAATGGAATCTTATTTGGCAACACAAAGGAAGTATTGGTACATGCTCCAGTGTAGATGAGCCTTGAAAACATTATGTTAAAGAAGAAATAAATCACAAAAGATACATATTCTATTATTCCAATTATATGAAATATCTAGAAAAGGCAAACCTATAGAGACAGAAAGTATATCAGTGATCAGCTAGGGCTTTAGGGCATGGGAGATTAAGGGTAAATGGAGAATGACACTAATGGGCTTAGCATTTCTTTCTGAAGTGATAAGAATATTCTAAAATTGCCCATGCCAATGGTTACACACCTTTATGAATATATTAAAACCCACTTTATTGTACACTTTTTTCCCATTGTATACTTTAAATGTCTGATTTGTATGATACACAATTTATATATCGATAAAGTTAACATTTTTTTTGAAAACTTAATGAGTTCATGATAGAAAAACAGGTTAAAAAGGTAACATGCAATTCACAAAAATATATATAATATGACCTTTAAACCTATGAAAAGGTTCAATCACATGAACAGAGAAATGCAAATTTCAATTACAGAATGTCATTTCTCATCTCTAAAATTGGTTGAAAAATAAAAATGATTAAAATTGTGGGTGAGTTGGGAAAAAGAACTCTCACACATTTCTGGTGGTAATATAAATTAGAAAACCCTTATGAAGGGACATTTTGCACAATCTAATAAATATACATATGGGTTTAGCTTCTGACGGACATCCAAAAATTTACCATGAGGATGTAACTCCAAAAACATAAAAGCACATCTGCCCAAAGTTATTTATCACAGTAAAGCTTATAATTTCAACATGTTGTAAATAACTTAAATGCTGCTCAAACATAGAAAAATAGTTGAAAAAGATTTGGTGTATCCACATAATGGAGTACTGTCCTGCTGTACAAAAAGGAAGATTTTTATGAGCTGACATGGAATGATTTCCAAGCTAGGTTGTTAAGTGAAATGAGCAAAATGCAAAGGAAGATCTGTATGGTGCTCTTTTTGTATAAACAAAGAGAAAGTCCATACATCCATGCATACACATACAGGAAGAGTAAATTGGAAATTAATGAGATGAGTCGCCTACAGGAGTGAGTGGGGAGGAGAATGGAGAATGGGGGCAACAGAGAAAGGATAGGAGCAAGGCCGTGACACTTCTCAGAGTACATGGTCACGTGAATTATTTCTAGAATGCTATTTAAAGTTGATAAATTTGTTTTTGGAAGTTGATATAGGGAAAATTTCTTAAGTTATTTTCTGTGAATTTGGGGATTGAGCAAACGAGATAATCCAGTTATTTTATATTTACTCCCTGGATAATTTATTCAAAATATACTTAATGCATACCTAATAGATAATAGCTATCAGTTCATATACAGATAACTGCACAAAAATTAAGGAACGGTGAATACATTCAATGTATCAAATTTTGTTTGGGAAGATAAAAAGCAAAAATAATTTCAAGGTGGGAAATTAAATGTAAAAAACAAACTATGGGATAAATTTATTTACTTGTTTGTACTTGTGAGCGGTGAGGGAGAGGGATTTTTCAGGAGATAAACCAAAATGTGCACGCACCTCCTTGGGAAAGATGTGGCCAAACAGGAAATCTGACCACTCATTTGCCTTGAAAAGACATTAGCATACTAGCCTGATATATGTACACTACAAATGGATCACTGCTCAAAGGGTCATAATATACGGAGTTGACAGAATTTCACATTATAAAGATGTTCTTTTCACAGACATTTAGGTCTTTTGTGAAATTAGCATAGTACATACACACAAATGTATATAAATGACTTAATAATTTCTACCTAAGTATCTGCTAAAGCATTTTTATTAAGTTGTCAATGAATGTCAACCTATTTGCTAGGTTATTAATGAGGACCCTCTAAAATAAAATAATGCTTTGCCAAAATACTTGTAATTCATCTCTTTTGGGGTGTTCATATTTAAAACAACTACCTATTACTGCTCCTATTACACAAAAGTGCTGTCTAGAGGCAACCATTTTCAAATTGGTTTAATCACCTTGTAGCATAATTTTAATTTGATTAGGATTTATGGCATCTACCCATCGCCTTTCAAATAAAAGAAAATATTCCATAAATGTATAATTAAATATTAAAGCTTAGAGAGGAGGAAAGCAATGGAGAAGGAAAGAATATCTTTTTATCTATTATTCATTTGTTGACCTATAAATGTATTGTCAGAAAAGCAGGTGAAGAAAATCTGCTTTGCATGGCTATCACAGATTTCTTCTATACAAGAAGTATTTGCTTCCTTCTATACAAGGCAGGACAGAAGGTAAGATTTATTTGTATGATATGCCACAGATACAATATTGTGTCCTATCACTCCAAGAGGAATTCAAGTATAGATATCTAGGTATAGGTATCACAGGTTTGAAGAAACAAAAAGGAAGTACTCCCTCCAAATTATTTATCTGTTATTTTTTCTATTAGAAGGCTTAAGTACTATATCATAGGACATTCCCTTCCATATTCAAAATTGATGTTCATGTGATGGTTCATTTTATGTGTCAATTTGACTGAGCCAAGTGATATCCAAATAGCTGGTAAAATGTCATTTTTGGGTGTTTCTGTAATGGTATATCTTGAAAACACTATCCTTTTTTCTTTTTTAAAAGATTGTACTTCTTTGACAGAGAGCACAAGCAAGGGGAACACAGGCAGAGGGAAAGGCGGACTTTCTTATGAGCAGGGAACCCGATATAAGACTCGATCCCAGGGCCCTAGGATCATGACCTGAGATGAAGGCAGATGTTTATAGGACTGAGCTACCCGGCGCCTGAAAAGACTATATTTGAATTGGTAGACTGAGTAAGGAAGACTGTTCTCACCAGTAGAGGTGGACATCATCCAATTCTGAGGGCCTAAACAGAACAAAAGGCAGAGGAAGGGCATTATTTCTTCTCCGTGCTTGAGCTCATGCATTCACCTTCTCCTGTCCTGAACTAATGCAGAGCTCACTGTCTTGGGGCCCCACTCAAAACTAGTATTTTCCTGCACCCTCTAATAGTTTTCAGCAGTATACCCAAATACAGTACATACAATCTCTCAAATCCAAAGAAACCCACTAAGTGTTATGCGTCTTCTGCAAAGGCTCAGGGGGCAACAACTTCCTCCTTACCTTTAAGGGAATGTCCTGATAACCTTTCAAACCACAGAATCCCTAAAGACTTCTGTGATGGGGCAGGACTTTAATCTCTGTAGTAATTTTCTCCCACATTCTGCCATGCATCTATCCTACATGGCATGCTTGATCCTTAGAACCAATTAACTTTGTGTTATTAAATAGTGAACTAGCATGAGATTCTTCAGAAACTAAGAGAATAAAGATCTTCTAGACCACACTGTGTCCCGGGCTGGACAGCACAGGTACACAGGGTACATGTGTATGTGTACATATCCATGAGAATGGGTTTTCTTCATTTCACATTTAGAGTGAAACAGAATAATATTATAAACCTCCTGACCCTATATTCATCACAGACTCCAAAATCCTGGACTTCTCATTCTCTGTGGACTATTCCTCATAGTCAGAAGTAATCTTTTCCCTTGTCCTTATAGTCACTTAAGTTGGTCTAGACCCACTACAATCTATAGCACTATTATAAAGGCAAGAAACACAGTTGATCTAGAGCATCGGGATAACTTCACAATAGCTGAAAATTAAAAAAAAAAAGTCAGCAATCATCACAACTCCTAGAATTTAGGAGTAGTTTTATATCATTCAGATATATAAGCCAAACCAAAGTAACCTTGTAAAGGATGAATCCCATTAGGGGGAAAAAAGGCATAGAAAGAAAACGACTTTTAAAGGTTCCTTTTTACACTTCTCTGTGCTTCCCTTTCTGGTTTCAATAGACATACTTAGTCTCCTGATATTGTATTATCCTTTATTCCTTAATCTTTTAAAATAAGGTGACCTAGTCTTGCAGGTGGTAAAAATGAAAATCATTGAATAAACATTATGCCACAGATGAGAATTGCTCTATAAAGGTAAAATTTGTTCTTCTTTATGTGTCTTTTCTAAAGAGCATTTCAATTCCCTGTTTGCCCTTTCTTCTATTTTAATATAATCAAGTGGACAACAATGTCCTCTAGAATATGTTCTTTGTGGAAGAAGTTAGATAGCATTACACATACTATAGGAAAGAAAATTCTTCCTGAAACTCTTTAACCAGCATTGAGCTATATTTTATACCTTACAACTTTCTATATGTTTTACACTGCAGAATCCTGCACACTAAATGCTTTCTCTGTGAGAGTTTTGTTGTTGCTGTTCAAGGGAAGGGCACAATTTATTTTAACATTGTTCCTGTATTGATCAAAGAAAACTATCTCCTTTGATTTTTTTCCTGAAGCTGCCTCTTCACTTACGGTTACTAAATTAAACTCCTGTTAGTTACCTGTTGAGCCACCTCACAATATTTTCTACATCCCTTAACCTAACTTACATATTTGTATCTTTTTATGGAAAATAAATATTTTTTCATTTATATTTATTATAATTGCTTCTTTTATACCAATACACTTTTTCCCACATAGTAGAATATTTTGGGGCACTTGTGCCAAATTTCCCTATGGCCTACTCATGGAATGTGTGTATGTGTGCACATGAGTGTGTATTTTGGAGATTGTTTACAGCACTTGGGACTTCACGCCAGTGTCTCAGGTCTAGATTACTGCCATATATGTCCCTAAGGCCACATATATCTTCCTTCTTTTGGTGTATTTCAAATGCTCCAAATTTCATATAAAGCCCCCTGGGCTACCATAACAGCAGAATTCAATCTAATTACTTTGAATTTAAATTCTCAATGATTTCTACCATCATTGATGTGTGTGTGTTTATGCACACAAGTGCTATTTTGTTTTAATGTAGATATGTCCTTGAAAGGTAAATTGTTTGAATTTTATTTGTCATTTCTAGTTAGGATAGAAATCTCATTTATACTAATTTCCAGGTTACCATACTGTTGAAAGATCATAATTTCATTTTTTTAAAATTCAATAACAGTTCTTTGATTTAAAAGTATCTATCTATATTTGTCCTAAATCAGAAATTAGACATTCTAAAGGAATTATGTTATATTTTTATTATTAGTCATTATCACTTGTAAGGTAAACACAAATTAAAAAACAAAACCTCTCCCTGTTGAAAATAAGGAAAGAAATTTCCTGTATACTCCCTTTCTAAGAGCATTTGCTTTAGGCTTAGAGTTACAGTTGTAATTTTTTCTGTATCTTTTAAATATATATATGAACTTTTAAAAGCTAAATAAGCCTCTTTCTCAAGGACCTGGGAACTATCTCTTTGAAATGTAATCAAGAAAGATGACACTCCTACCTCCCAGTTATACACACTTAGCTCCTACAGTGCCTTGCTCCAAAACTACTCTCTGTCATGAAGACATAAGAAGTTTACTTTTCCTTTGGATAAAGCCCATTAAATAGCACAGTTGGTCAACCCAAATGCTAGATGCATTTAGGATGAACTATGTAGGATAAATGTTGTCTAGTCCTTTTTCTTACTTGCGGATTAGTAATTGTTTATCTTAAGAACATGTTGGCCATGGGGTGTATCTACTTAGCTATGATGAAAGGATGAGATATCTTTCTGTCTTAGCTCTTTATAAGAATGCTTGTGATATGCATCACATTCTGGTTTAATTTTCATTCAATAATATAATGGTTTTATTTCTCTTACATCTTTGTGAAGAGATTTTCTGGTTTGGCAGGAAATTTTGCTTTTAATTATATTTCCTCAATATACTTTAGCCTTAATTAATTGTAATGATAACTGTAATAATAACTATAATAAAAAATAGTGAACCAGATCATATAGCATACAATACTGCACACACATATTGTGATGAGAGAGAATGACCAAATGTTGATTCAGATTAGGGAGTCCTGCTGCAGAGAAAAGAAAATATTAGAGTACATTTTAATGGGTAACCTGAGGGCAGGAAGAAAGTACTTTTAGAGATTGATACGGAAATACGGGGGAAGGAGATGATCACAGACTAAATACACCAAAAAATTATCACAGAAGTTAAAAATACATTTTAATTTTATCTAAGTTGGTTTGATAGGAACTGAAAATATGAATGAGAGAACTTAATGATTCAAAATGAAATACTAGTATAATGTTGTTAAATAAATATATAAATGCTGAAGAACAACAGAATATAGCACTCCAAAATATGCCTCTTTGTCATATTGATCAATTTGAGGTATAGGCACTTGAGAAACAACAAACACCCTTTCTGAACTTCCTAACCCATCTAAAGACAGATCCTTCAAAGTGAAATTAATAGTCATAGATCCCATCCCTGGGTGTTTTATCACCAGGGAGGACTTACCTTCATTACCAGAGAGGACACCTGAAGAAGACACCACACCCAGATACCAGACAGACTGTCACAAACCACCAGACCTCCCAACTATTCTTTCTTTTCTTTTCTTGTCTTGTCTTGTCTTGTCTTGTCTTTTCTCTTCTCTTCTCTTTTCTTTCTCTTTCTTTCTTTCCTTCTTTCTTTCTTTCTTTCTTTCTTTCTTTCTTTCTTTCTTTCTTTCTTCCTGTCTTTCTATCTTTCTGTCTTTCTTTCAAGAGAGGAGGAGAAGAGGGAGAGGGAGAGAGAGAGAATCTTAAGCAGGCTCCCATCCAGTGTGGAGCTCAACACAGCCCTCAAATTTAGGACCCTGAAATGGTGACCTGAGCCGAAAGTAAGAGTCAGATGCTCAGCCCACTGAGCCACCCAGGTGCCCCTCCCATCTATTCTTCCAAGAATCCACCCAACTTTCCTAAAAACCACTTAATCTCCCCTGAGAAGCCTACATCCTCCTCCCCTTCCTTTCCCCTGTTTAGGTGGTATTTAATCCTGAATTCTAAAGCCACGTGTTTGGGTTACTTATCTTTCCTGGGTGTCTCCCCTGTACACATGAAGTATATATATGTTAATAAACTTCAGTTTGTTTTTATTTTGTTAATCTTTTATTACAGGAGGGGTCTCAGCCAAGAACTCAGAAGGGTAGAGTGAAAATTAATTTTCCTCCCTTAAAGTACACATACGTTACAATTTTATATCTATAAAAAGGCTTCTAAACTCTGGGTATAAATCATGTTTTATGAGTGTCTAAAAATGTTTTCAGTTTTATGCTGATCAATTGCCCTGATCCGTAAGATAAAGAAGAAAAATTTACACGGTTGACTTTCCAAATCAAGATGATAAGAAACACATTACATTTATGTTTCTGGTCGTAACCATGAGGGGATGGACTAAAGTCACAATAGAAGCCCAACCAAGCTGAAAAATATTCTAGACAAAAATTGAACCATATAAGCAGTGGATGTTCATGAAATAGAGCCACTCCCACATACTAATGATATTATAATGAGATAAGTAATAGGTCCATTTAGAAAAGAGTTATAAGCAGCTCATCATCTTGTGGTCTAGCAAGCTTCACTGTGATTGAAGATCTGGACAGGAATTTGAGGGAGATTTGTGAGGTGGACCAAGGATGGGATCACAATGGACACACCCAGTGGTTAGCAAAATAAATTACACAGAGCCTCTGTGCATGATGAAAACTTCTTGGGTGCAATACAAATGTATAATTTCTTTCACGTACCCAGCCAGACTGCTTTATGTATTCTTGTGTTTCCATTTTGTCTGTTAACACTGTTACAATTAAAGAATCCTGACACGAGAAAACAGGAATTACTCTCCTGATAGCCTGTGTGAGTTATCTGGGGACTGCAGCAAGCATGCATCCTGTTGATTAGAGGGTTCTTTCAGATCCTTCATTCTGTCAAAGAGGGCTGAGTCCTCCTTAAGGAGGGAGAAAGAATAAAACAGGAAGTCCATAAACCAGAATTATAGTGGGAGGAAGAGAAAAAGAAATCTAGCACGAATTGAGGAAAATTGGAGAATTATATTCCAGACCATCAGGATTCCTAAAGCCCTCCTTGGAAAATCGATAGTACTGTCTAGGCAACACTCTATTGAAAGGAATTCCTGAAGCATTTATAGAATCCTGAACCTTTCAATAAGAACTCTGATTTTAGGCCTTTGTACATTGGCACATATAGTGATTTCATCACCTAAATTTTTAAGAGCAGTACTGAATTGTGAATCACAAAGAACCCTGCGGTTTACAGAGTTGAGAAGTTATTATCTTTCCTATTACCTCAGAACTCAAAGTGAGACAGAATAATAGTAAAAAGGAAAGAGAGGCCAGGGAGTTCTCTGCCCTAAACTCTGTTCTTTATTTTATTTTTTAAATTTTTTTTTTGTAAACTCTGTTTTTTAAACAATGGTCATAATTGAAGAATTAATAATTTTCAAGATAAAATATTTGTTATGGCTGTATTCTGTCATCTCTTTAAAGAGATGCAGTGTGGAGGTAAAGAAAACTTTAAACAGTTTGCTTTGGCACTTGAAGCTTTAATTTTGTTTAAAGGAGTCCACTGTATATGCTTTCACTGAGTAATGTGAATTTCTGCTTTAAAATGGCAATTAAATAAAGTTACAATTTTAGGGGTAAATAGGATTTCAATAAATTTGTCTGATAAATGAAGTCATTTATATAATAAATGTTTTTATATCCTCTTTGTGGTGTGTAAAACTTTGAGAAATCTTGATTGACTTGAAATGAACTTAATGAAATTAAAAGCTTTTTCTGTACAGGTACAGAACTAATTATTTTGGAAATACTTTGGGCTGTGCCAGCTGGCCATAAGTTCTTGATATTGCAATTATTCAACTCTGCCCTTGTAGCATGAAAGACATTATAGACAATATGTAACATATATGAGTGTGGCTGTGTTCCAACAAAACTTTATTTATAAAAATAGGCAGCTGGTTAGCTGGACCTGGACAGTAAATCTACACAAATCCTGCTAAAAGAATATGTGAAAAGTATATTATCTTATCACAAAATCTTGAAAATAACTTAAAATTATAGAAAAATAAAGTAGAAAATTTATATTATTCATATTTGTATTATTCATAACCCTTTTATGAAAAGATAATAGTTATTTAAATTAATATAGTATCCAGATATTTTTGTACTTGTGTGTACAAGGAAAAGATGGAATCATACCGAATATACATTTTTTCACCCTACTTTTATATTAAACATTACCACTGTCTGTCTATATAATAGTTCTGAAAACCTCATGCTAGTTAAAAAAATATTAAAACTTAATGGCTATAAACAAATTTTTGTAATAATCCTCTATTGTTGAAATTTTACTATATTTCCCAAGTGTCTGCCATACTGCAATTGTTATATGTTTTACAAAGAATTTAATCACTTTTTAAAACTTAGGTTGTATTTTTGGGGGTGCCGGGGTGGCTCAGTGGGTTAAAGCCTCTGCCTTTGGCTCAGGTCATGATCTCAGGGTCCTGGGATCGAGTCCTGCATCGCTCTCTCTGCTCAGCGGGGAGCCTGCTTCCCTTCCTCTCTCTCTGCCTGCCTCTCTGCCTACTTGTGATCTCTGCCTGTCAAATGAATAAACAAAATCTTTAAAAAAAAATTTTAAAAAATTTTGGAGTATTTGCTCCAGCTCTTTGAAAAATACCGGTGGAATTTTGATCAGAATGGCATTAAAAGTATAGATTACTCTAGGCAGTATAGACATTTTAACAATGTTTATTCTTCCAATCCAAGAGCATGGAATAGTCTTCCATCTTTTTGTGTCTTCTTCAATTTCTTTCATTAGTGTTCTGTAGTTCCTTGAGTATAGCTTCTTTACCTTTTTGGTTAGGTTTATTCCCAGGTATCTTATGGTTCTTGGTGCTATAGTAAATGGAATTGATTCCCTAATATCCCTTTCTGTATTTTCATTGTTAGTGTATAAGAAAGCCACTGATTTCTGTACATTGACTTTGTATCCTGCCACGTTGCTGAATCGCTGTATGAGTTCTAGTAGTTTGGGGGTGGAGAAGAGACCCCGAATCGCTGAGAAGAGACCCCGAATCGCTAAGGAAATGTTAAAAAACAAAAATAAAACTGGTGGCATCACGTTACCTGATTTCAAGCTTTACTACACAGCTGTGATCATCAAGACAGCATGGTACTGGCATAAAAACAGACACTAAAAACACGAAAAATAGACCAGTGGAACAGAATAGAGAGCCTAGTTATGGACCCTCAACTCTATGGTCAAATAATCTTCGACAAAACAGGAAAAAAATATACAGTGGAAAAAAGACAGTCTCTTCAATAAATGGTGCTGGGAAAACTGGACAGCTATATGTAGAAGGATGAAACTCGACCATTCTCTTCCATTCTCTTACACCGTACACAAAGATAAAGTCAAAATAGATAAAAGACCTCAACGTGAGACAGGAATCCATCAGAATCCTAGAGGAGAACATAGGCAGTAACCTCTTCGATATCAGCCACAGCAACTTCTTTCAAGATACGTCTCCAAAGGCAAAGGAAACAAAAGCCAAAATAAACTTTTGGGACTTCATCAAAATCAAAAGCTTCTGCACAGCAAAGGAAACAGTCAAGAAAACAAAGAGGCAACCCACAGAATGGGAGAAGATATTTGCAAATGACAGTAGAGACAAAAGATTGATATCCAGAATCTATAAAGAACTCCTCAAACTCAACACACACAAAACAGACAATCATATCAAAAAATGGGCAGAAGATATGAACAGACACCTCCAATGAAGACATAGAAATGGCTATCAGACACATGACAAAATGTTCACCATCACTAGCCATCAGGGAGATTCAAATTAAAACCACATTGAGATATCACCTTACACCAGTTAGAATGGCCAAAATTAGCAAGACAGGAAACAACATGTGTTGGAGAGGATGTGGAGAAAGGGGAACCCTCTTACACTGTTGGTGGGAATGCAAGTTGGTGCAGCCACTTTGGACAACAGTGTGGAGATTCCTCAATAAATTAAAAATAGAACTTCCCTATGACCCTGCGATTGCACTACTGGTGATTTACCCCAAAGATACAGATGTAGTGAAAAGAAGGGCCATCTGTACCCCCAGTGTTTATAGCAGCAATGGCCACGGTCGCCAAACTGTGGAAAGAACCAAGATGCCCTTCAACGGAAGAATGGATAAGGAAGATGTGGTCCATATACACTATGGAGTATTATGCCTCCATCAGAAAGGATGAATACCCACCTTTTGTATCAACATGAACGGGACTGGAAGAGATTATGCTGAGTGAAATAAGTCAAGCAGAGAGAGTCAATTATCATATGGTTTCACTTATTTGTGGAGCATTACAAATAGCATGGAGGACAAGGGGAGATGAAGAGGAGAAGGGAGTTGAGGGAAATTGGAAGGGGAGGTGAACCATGAGAGACTATGGACTCTGAAAAACAATCTGAGCGTTTTGAAGGGGCGGTGGGTGGGAGGTTGGGGGTTACCTGGTGGTGGGTATTAGAGAGGGCATGGATTGCATGGAGCACAGGGTGTGGTGCAAAAACAACGAATACTGTTACACTGAAAAGAAATAATAAAGAATTAAAAATAATAAAACTTAGGTTGTATTTTTGGTAACACTGTATCAAAATGTATGTTTGTTTTAGTCTGGATAAGCAATGCCAAGTTTGTTTTTAAAAAGTATAGGTATTCCTATTTCATCACATACACATCAATAACAGTGCTAGAAGAACTTCTTCCACATTTTTTTCTATGTTAAATGAGAGAGGAGAGAAAGAGAGAATACTCTAAAAAATTATTTCCAATTTCTTAAAGGAATTACACACAAACACGATGTTTTTCTATTTACATCACACAGAGAATTTTTTTTTTTCTTCTAAGGATAAAGGGTTACAATAACCACAACTCTGCTCACTCATTTACAAAAAGCAGGGCAAGTTTCTGAAATTATCCAAATTCAGAGAAATCCAAAATTGGAAGATTTATAGAGGGCTTCAAAAATTAATGATGATGTGAAATTTTGACAGGGATCTCAGCAGGCATCCCAGTAAGCCCTGTTGCTCAAGGATTTTAGCAACAAGTAAAGCTATACAAACCCTACACATTTTACAGTGTATGTAGCAAACTAATGGACAATTCTTTCCCAATATGTAAGGAAAGTCCATAGCTACAGCTTCGAGAAGGCAAAGCTTGGTGGTCAACTGTACTGCAGAGTCAGTAAAAATAGGAAATAATGGCAAATGAAATACTGTATATGTGTGAATATATAACATACACAAAGATATTATTTATTGTAATACTCCTAATAAACCCAAGCTAAAAAAAGTACCTTGACTTAGTAGTAAACTTTAGATAATGTATTCATATCTTATTCTGAGGGGCACAGAAATATAATATTACTTCTTCAAAGGTGAATTTCCTGGACAGAAACCTCTGAATCTTGGATATCAGGATTGCCTTTAGAACTTCAGGTACGTTTTCTAATAGGATTGCTCAAATTCATTGCCCACACTGCTCCTCCAACTCTCAACATTTGAGAGAATTATTGTTATTATTATTAAATATTATTATCCTTAAGCCTACATGGAATGTACTATTTTGTGTATCCTAGTAAGTTAGAATATAAGCTTATGCCACATTATTTTTTCATTTTTTAATTTTTAATTTTGATAATTTTCAAGCAGAAAAATATAAACATGTACTATGCATATCCATGTGTCTGCCTAGATTCAATAATATTTGCTTTATTTATCTATCTAGGTAGCTAGACATATAGGGTTTTACTATTTGTTTTTCTTTTTCTGAGTGAGCAGAATAAATTGCAGAAAATATTAATATTTACCCCAAACTAATTCAGTTTTCAGACACAAAAACCAGACCATTCTCCTATGTAATCTCACTCTATTATTTCTTCCAAGAAAATTAACAATAATTCCCTAGCATAAAATATCAAGCACACCTTCAAATTTCAAATATGCTTTTATCTCACATGATATATTTAAAAAAAATTCAACATGGGTCATAAACCTAAACATAAAAGATGAAATTATAAAATTCAAGAAGAAAATCTTAATGCTCTCGGGTAGGCAAAGATTTCTTAGGAACATAGGAATAAAAATTATAAATGGGCCTCATCAAAATTAAAAAACCTTCAGGTCTCTGAAAAACACAAGAAAAGGTATGGTACAGACTGGGATAGAATACTCACAAGATTTATACCTGCCAGAAGACATGCATCCAGATAAAATATATAAAGAATAATTATGCCTCAGTAATAAAGGCAAACAGCCACTTTTTGTAAAAGGGCAAAATGTTTAGAAAATATTGTATGAAAGATGGTATTAGAGGGGCACCTGGGTGGCACAGTCAGTTACTGTCTGACTCTTGGTTTAGGGTCCGGTTGTGATCTCAGGGTTGTGAGATCAAGCCCCACCGTGGCTCCACACTCAGTGTTTAAGATTCTTTCTCCCTCTCCTTCCTCCCCTCCTGCTCCTGCTTTTACACTCTGTCTCTCTCTAAAATAAACAAATCTTTTTTAAAAAGAAGGAAGAAGATATTTGAATGTTGTCTAATCATATGAAAAAATCTTCAATATCCTACTAGTCAGGGAAATGTAAATTAAAATCTTGATATCACTTATAAAAGTACTAAAATTTAAGGGGCACCTGGCTGGCTTAGTCAGTAGAGCATACAACTCTTGATCCCACTTTGGGCATGGAAGCTACTTAAAAAAAATTAAGTACTAATTTTTTTTTAAAGTAGCACTAAAACTTAAAAGACTACATAATTTGCAATATCCATAAAGTGGAATATTATTCAGCAATAAAAAGAATGAACTACTGATATATTCAATACCATTAAAAAGTAAAAGAGACTAAGAATGAATGAGAATATTTCTACTATTTCATTTATTTGAAATTCTAGAAATAAAAAAACTTATTTACAGTGAGAGAAAGTAATTCAGTAGTTGCTTAGAGCCTGGCTCTGGGAGCAGAGATTGACCTCAAAGGGCTAGGAGAAAACTTTTTAGAGTAATGGACATATTCTTTATTTTGATTGTGGAGAACATTACAAGAATACATACATTTGCCGAAACCAAATGAACTATACAGTTAGGAAAATCATGTCTCAATAAAGTTAATTGAAAGTATAAGATAAGCATTAAGTAAAATATCACTACTGAAATTTATAGAGGCTTTATAATGCTATCAAATTATGAGACTGATTTGGTTAACAGGGAAGTGAAGAGCAACAGGAGACATTTATTTTGACAGGGGAAGGCATTCAGCCTTATAATTAGGGGGTACCAGAGCATCTTCAGTGAGAGAAAGGTGGGGGCAATTGTCCCATATTGTCAAGGAGAAAAGGGAATGAAGTCCCCAGTGGATTGTAATACATAATTTTTGCATCCCATCTGGTCATAAATCATGTAATTTATTTATAAACAATCTTTAATTTTTTCTCGTTCACTGTGTTTATTAATAAGACATGGTACTCATAATTCAAAATCATTAAAAGTAAGTTCAATGTCTCATACTTTCATATTCCCCAGAGTAAGCTTTTAATGTCCTGAAGCACATTAATAAATAGTTAGTACTTGATTAATTGTGTATCTTGTAGTAAATTTCAAAGAACATGGTTGGTTTTCTTTCTTCTTTATACAAAGCAATACCTATAATTAATTTATTAGGACTTTAGCCAACATAGTTGACATTGCTATATCTCTTTTTCCAAGTATGTATTCAAATACTAAATTAAGTATGACTCCTTTAAAATAATTGGGCTCAAGTTTAAAAATTGGTGATAATGTATATTTGTTTAAATATGTCTTAAATTATTAAAGAATATAGATGGTGACAGATTTCCTCATGATTATAGAATGATACCGCTTCTTTACACATGTAACATGGAGTGAATTTGTAATATTTGCTATTAGATCTAGATGAATTAAAAGACTGTACTTTTATTATCATTAGCAATATTATTGTTTTGAATAATATTGATGTGTATCTTATCATAAAATAGATAAAACAGTTTCTCATGCATAGTGGCAACTATATTCAACTGTTCTCTCTTCCTCTCATTCTCTCTCTATCCATATATCTCTGTTGTAGGTCTCATTTTCCTATGTTGCCATTCATATTTTCTGTTTGTCCAATAAGAATCACAAACTTCATGTTGTAAATTTGTAAATTCAGGACTTCATTAATTTTTAAAACCAGCTTGTTATCTCTACCCTAATAATCTCTTAGGTTGTTCTTCCATTTGTTTTCAAATGTTTAAGAAAGTAACGAGGGGCCAGTCCCCATAATGGTGGCCATCCACTCTAGAGGGAGGCTATGGCTGCCCAGCCTCCTGGGTGTCCTGTGGCTCATCAGTGACCACAGGACCTTGGGGACCTGCTGCCACCACTACCATGAGGGCGAGGAGATGCTTAAGTGTGAGAACCTCAAAGTGGGGGAGTATAATCGTAAATATTCAAAAAGAAATAATGTTACACAAATACCAGTTAACTGTATAAGATACATAGCTCATGTTCCCTGTTTTCTAACACCCAACATAATTTGTAAGGATTTTGGTGGCAATGAAATACACTTTACTCAAAATGGAGTTGGTTTTCTCAAGCCCATGTCTTGCTGAAATACAAATGGCTATTTGTATCAAGTGCCTGGCTTTTTTCCTTGGATGGCTGGGGCAGATTGATTTTATCTTGGATACCCTTTCTTGCATTTGTTAAACTTTTGCACTGTAGAGTTTGAGAGCCTAAATGATTTTCATTCTTACTTCAGTGCAGGATTTGGGCTTCCTTGATTTTAATAGAGTGCTCTCAGTATGTGGATTTCCAGGTTTTCCATTTTACTTCTTCACATACCATTTAATGGATTCTGTATATTTTTTTGTTGGTGGTGGTAGTTTTGTTTTGCTGTTTTAGTTAAAAGTGTATTATTCCGAGATTTATTTGATAGGATTTTTTTGAAAGTTGTATGATAACACTCTTTCTTAGGTTACCATCTCTATGAGGTAGATAGCTTATTACCCTGATAGTCTCTAATGGCCTTTCTGAAGGTAATATGCCCTTTGTCATTTTCACTTCTGGAAAATAAAAGTATGTCTTGTTGAAAAAAAGAAGTAGAAGAGGAGGAAGAGGAAAAGGGAGGAAGAGGAGGAGAAGGGGGGAAGAAGGAGGAGAGAAATAAGAGGAAATGAAGAGGAAGGAGGAGGAGAAGGATGAAGTAGAGAAGGAGAAAAAGAAAAAGAGGAGGAGGAAGAAGAAGAAGGGGAAGGAAATAACTAATTTCATGGAAGCTAGGAACTGAAAATCCTTTTGGAGCCCTCAAAACATTCAGTTATCTTTTCACTATTAAAATCACATCCTATTGATATTTGGGTATCAACACTGAGTTTTCCGTTACTTCACAGGTTAAGGACACCTGAAAACCCCATGTTTCTCTGCATTACAAGTTTCTTTCCTTGGCTGGCTTTAATCCTTATCTGCTAATAACCATACCCTCTGAGTAGAACAGCCTCAATGAATTTTGTGTCTTATTGAACCTGAGGGTGTTTGTTGCGGACTGCGCTTCCTCTCACTTACAATCCCCCATAATGTGGTGCTCAAATCTTTCCATTCTGTTCCATTCCCACAGTTACTTGCCCTCATCATTAATGCACTATTCTTACAGATTTACACCAATTCTTTCCCCCTGGACATCAGTTTTCTCCCTTTAGTTACTGTTCTAAAACACAAGTCTCTTCACATAGGCTTTGTCAACAATAGACTGCTCCTTCACCTAACATTTAATACCCTTGCAAAATGGCTCCTTTCAACTTTGCAGGCTTCATATCCCTCACACCCTGTTCTTCACCAACCCCATTATTTGGTCATTCAGACTCTATCATGATTTTCTATATAATCCATGAAATTTATTACCTTTGCTTTCTTGGCTTGTTCGTTTATTCACTTGTCTATTTATCTTCCGAGGCTTTGCAAAAATCTAACTATATAGTGCCTTCCTTTGTGGTCTAGGCAGAATTCATTTGTCTTTGTTTTATATTTTTTTTTAGCATAACTTACATTTATTATACAAAATTCCACATTTCTCTCTTATTGCACTTATTTACACTCTAAGTACATGGCAAGCCAGGAGATATATATTTTGAGGGAGGGAGGGAAGGAGGGAGGAAATTCTTCCAGTGGTTAAGAGTTGATGACTTTGTACTGCTATCATTCCAGGAGCAAAACCCTTACTTACAAATGCTAATGCCACCTAGCTATGCTTTGAGAGGCAAAGGCTATCTGTGGAGTGGAGGTTCAGGTTTCAGTATCATAGTAGGAAGATCTGGGTGTTTGAAGAGAGAAGAATTACTTAAATGAGCAGACTTAATAATACGAGTGTGATTATTTAAAAAGTGTTATACTATGTGCCAGGCACTGCATTAAGCATTTTTTATGCCTTACGTCAATTATGAAATGCAGAAAGGCTGAACAGTGATGAAAGAATAAGTAAGCAGTAATATATTTCAAACTCCAAATCTTCAGGCCAGGAACTAAATCCATTGTTTCCTCTATGTTCTTTGAGATTTCATTATTATGGGGGACATAAAAACTAAAATGCAAAATAAATAAAATCTTCCATCATGTAACATGGGATCTAATAAAAGAGAAAAATAAATATATGCATATTTTTAATGCTATGGGAAGATTATTAGGGGTAATATAATGTAACATGCAGAAACACAGAAGACAAATGACACTTCTCTAAGCATACTGGAAATATTTCCTGAGGGGTAGTATGTGAACTCTAGGGAACAGTATTATTTTCCCTTATGGTACAGACAGTATTGATACAGAAATTCTGGTCAGAAGATAAAGGAAATACAGAGCCAATAGGAGTTCATGTCACTTTAGCATGAAAGAATTTTCCACTCTTATACCATAAAGATGTTTTTCTTAAATTTATTAGAGAAAATACCTTCACCAAGACTTTGGATTTCTTTTCAAAAGATAATACATTTCTCAGTATATGATATATGAATCTCCACTGCAACTGCTAGTTGTGTATTCTCATTAGTGCCTTGAAAATCAAAATCTAATATGAATAAATAATTTAACACAAACTTATGTAAAGCTTGTGATTTTTTTAGAATTTCCCCCTCATTTTGGCTATAATTTCATCAGTTATAGAAATAATATAATCAACTATTTGATTATATGTCATCTAAAAATAACCCTGACCAGTAAAAGGCATATTTATTGGCATGCCTGGACAGCTCAGTCAATCAAGCATCTACATCTTGATTTCAGCTCAGGTCATGATCTTAGGGTTCTGAGACTGAGCACTATGTCAGACTCCACATGTAGCAGGGAGCCTGCTGGAGACTCTCCTCTCCCTCTGCCTCTCCTCCTGCTCACCCACGTGCTCTCTCAATATCTCAAATAAATAAATTTTAAAAGGCATATTTAGGTGTGCCTGGGGGGCTCAGTTGGTTAAAATTTTGCCTTTGGCTTGGGTTGTGATCCCAAGGTCCTGGCATCAGGCCCTGCATGGGGCTCCCTGCTTGTTGAGAAGTCTGTTTCTCCTCGTTTCTGATCATCTCCCATGCTCAGGCTCTTGATCTCCCTCTCTCTCTCTCTCTCTCTCAAGTGAATAATAAAAAAATCTTAAAATCAAATTAAAAAGCCATATTTATTGTTAAGGACTGATAAGCATGTGTCACAAGGAGGTTCTCTATCTTTAATTATTCAGTTTGAATGAGGTAGGTACTGGTATAAATATTTTCCCCTATACTCTCCCTGTCAATAGTCTTTCCACCATCTTAAAATATCCCCCTCCAATTTCTTTCAGATGCTTAGGGCAATCTATGTAGTTTTTCTTCAGTATTTTGATTTGTGTTTTGGCCTTTTGTTTGATTCTTTATATATCCCTATCCCAAACGTATTTATTTTCCGTATAGAAGTCTTCTTTTTGCTCCTTGTCTATAATGACAAATGCACTTTTTAAGAAGATAATGACAGAAGCAGGAAAGTGCAAGGTATACATTTCAAGGAGATGGTTAGTTTGTCATATTATAAAGTGATACAGATTGGACATTTAATATTATTCATAAAGAGAGTCTGGGATGGCTCACTTTAGAAAATGGAACAGCATTAACTTCCTTTATTCTTTTTAAAATTATTATTTGAGAAGGAGAGAGCAAGCATGAGCAGGGAGAAGGGAAGAAGGAGAGAAAATCTCAAGCTGACTCCACTCTGAGGCTGAGCAGTCAGATATGGGACTCGATCTCACAACCCTATATTATGATCTAAGCCCAAATCAAGAGTCAGATGGTAATCAGACTGAGCAACCCAGGCACCCCAAGATTCTTTTACTCTTTTTGTACAATAACCTCTTATTTCTTTTGGGAAGTGCCACTGTGTGCCCACCCATGGTTCTTTATCACTAGGCTAATACGTCCATACAAGCAGTAAAAACTCTTTCCCAAGTCATAAAATGAATTTGGGTCAGACTGGAATCATTGTTTCTTAAAAAAAGATGCATAAGGTACACATACTGTCCTTTAATTTCAGCAATATCTGCACATTAGAACAGCTTTATAAAGTTCAGTCTGCAGAAGGTTAACAGCATAATCCTTTCTGTATTTGAAATGCTCACATTTTGGGGTGCCTGGGTGGCTCAGTCTTTAAGCATATTATCTTTGGCTCAGGTCATGATCCCAGGGTCCTGGGATGGAGCCCTGCATCAGACTTTCTGCTCAGCAGGGTGTCTGCTTCCTCCTTTTTCTCTACCTGCTTCTCTGCCTACTTGTGATCTCTATCTGTCAAATAAATAAATAAAATCTTTTAAAAAATGCTCACATTTTATTTATCTTGCTATTAATCAGTATAAGCACAAATGGCAAGAATGTATTGGATACCCACTGCTTCATGGCTTTTTATACAAACCTCAAAATCTAGTTGACATTTTGTGCTATTTTCTCTTCTTATTTATACTTTATAATAACCATTTGCTTTTTTAGAATTTCGTACTTTTAGAATTTTGTTTACATTACTGGGTAGATCTATTATGTACCATTTCTCACTTCTCAAACGGCCAGCATGATAGAAAAAAAAAAATTCTTTCAATAGTACCATATTGGAATAACTTGGGGATGTAATTTAATGTCATATTGCTTAGGTTTATTTCCCCATCCTTTAATTCCCCTCCTCCTCAAAGTGCCAGGAGATGAAAGTAGAATTTTCTACATTCAGTCATTGTGTAATTGACCACATACATTTGTCATATGAACATGGTATCAAGCAATGCCATTCTCAGCTATGATATGTAAGTGATATATATATATATATATATATATATATATATATATATATATATATA